>NC_136006.1:23917405-24028764 GCF_048128805.1 Centroberyx gerrardi | reverse complement strand
GTACTTGGATGGGAGACCGCCTGGGAATACCAGGTGCTGTAAGCTTTTTCATCTTTCTAGGCAGCAGAGGGCGCTGCTCCCTCTCCGGGGGAGACAGGGGGCCTCCAACAACAGTGCTGGCCAGCGGCAGTGCAGTCACTTTTGCAGAGGAAGTACAAGGACGACATCACGTCCCGTGTGCCAGCAACAGCTGGCTTTCCCTCGGGGAGGCTGCAAACTTATCACAGCATGCATTTGTGTCCCTGCCGTCGCTGAACAGCGCAAATGTAGGGGAGAGAAAAGACTGCGGCCTTGCTCCCGGTGAGCACAACGGCTGAGGGCGTCAATGATAATAGAGGGCAGAGAAATAGGCCCATTTGGTGGCCGGTTTTCAAAGGGCCCTGCAGTAGGCACAGGCTAAGCCGTGTATAAAAGGCCTCCCTGCCGCCGCCTCAATTGCTTACGGCCATACCACTCTGAACACGCCCGATCTCGTCCGATCTCGGAAGCTAAGCAGGGTCGGGCCTGGTTAGTACTTGGATGGGAGACCGCCTGGGAATACCAGGTGCTGTAAGCTTTTTCATCTTTCTAGGCAGCAGAGGGCGCTGCTCCCTCTCCGGGGGAGACAGGGGGCCTCCAACAACAGTGCTGGCCAGCGGCAGTGCAGTCACTTTTGCAGAGGAAGTACAAGGACGACATCACGTCCCGTGTGCCAGCAACAGCTGGCTTTCCCTCGGGGAGGCTGCAAACTTATCACAGCATGCATTTGTGTCCCTGCCGTCGCTGAACAGCGCAAATGTAGGGGAGAGAAAAGACTGCGGCCTTGCTCCCGGTGAGCACAACGGCTGAGGGCGTCAATGATAATAGAGGGCAGAGAAATAGGCCCATTTGGTGGCCGGTTTTCAAAGGGCCCTGCAGTAGGCACAGGCTAAGCCGTGTATAAAAGGCCTCCCTGCCGCCGCCTCAATTGCTTACGGCCATACCACTCTGAACACGCCCGATCTCGCCCGATCTCGTCCGATCTCGGAAGCTAAGCAGGGTCGGGCCTGGTTAGTACTTGGATGGGAGACCGCCTGGGAATACCAGGTGCTGTAAGCTTTTTCATCTTTCTAGGCAGCAGAGGGCGCTGCTCCCTCTCCGGGGGAGACAGGGGGCCTCCAACAACAGTGCTGGCCAGCGGCAGTGCAGTCACTTTTGCAGAGGAAGTACAAGGACGACATCACGTCCCGTGTGCCAGCAACAGCTGGCTTTCCCTCGGGGAGGCTGCAAACTTATCACAGCATGCATTTGTGTCCCTGCCGTCGCTGAACAGCGCAAATGTAGGGGAGAGAAAAGACTGCGGCCTTGCTCCCGGTGAGCACAACGGCTGAGGGCGTCAATGATAATAGAGGGCAGAGAAATAGGCCCATTTGGTGGCCGGTTTTCAAAGGGCCCTGCAGTAGGCACAGGCTAAGCCGTGTATAAAAGGCCTCCCTGCCGCCGCCTCAATTGCTTACGGCCATACCACTCTGAACACGCCCGATCTCGCCCGATCTCGTCCGATCTCGGAAGCTAAGCAGGGTCGGGCCTGGTTAGTACTTGGATGGGAGACCGCCTGGGAATACCAGGTGCTGTAAGCTTTTTCATCTTTCTAGGCAGCAGAGGGCGCTGCTCCCTCTCCGGGGGAGACAGGGGGCCTCCAACAACAGTGCTGGCCAGCGGCAGTGCAGTCACTTTTGCAGAGGAAGTACAAGGACGACATCACGTCCCGTGTGCCAGCAACAGCTGGCTTTCCCTCGGGGAGGCTGCAAACTTATCACAGCATGCATTTGTGTCCCTGCCGTCGCTGAACAGCGCAAATGTAGGGGAGAGAAAAGACTGCGGCCTTGCTCCCGGTGAGCACAACGGCTGAGGGCGTCAATGATAATAGAGGGCAGAGAAATAGGCCCATTTGGTGGCCGGTTTTCAAAGGGCCCTGCAGTAGGCACAGGCTAAGCCGTGTATAAAAGGCCTCCCTGCCGCCGCCTCAATTGCTTACGGCCATACCACTCTGAACACGCCCGATCTCGTCCGATCTCGGAAGCTAAGCAGGGTCGGGCCTGGTTAGTACTTGGATGGGAGACCGCCTGGGAATACCAGGTGCTGTAAGCTTTTTCATCTTTCTAGGCAGCAGAGGGCGCTGCTCCCTCTCCGGGGGAGACAGGGGGCCTCCAACAACAGTGCTGGCCAGCGGCAGTGCAGTCACTTTTGCAGAGGAAGTACAAGGACGACATCACGTCCCGTGTGCCAGCAACAGCTGGCTTTCCCTCGGGGAGGCTGCAAACTTATCACAGCATGCATTTGTGTCCCTGCCGTCGCTGAACAGCGCAAATGTAGGGGAGAGAAAAGACTGCGGCCTTGCTCCCGGTGAGCACAACGGCTGAGGGCGTCAATGATAATAGAGGGCAGAGAAATAGGCCCATTTGGTGGCCGGTTTTCAAAGGGCCCTGCAGTAGGCACAGGCTAAGCCGTGTATAAAAGGCCTCCCTGCCGCCGCCTCAATTGCTTACGGCCATACCACTCTGAACACGCCCGATCTCGTCCGATCTCGGAAGCTAAGCAGGGTCGGGCCTGGTTAGTACTTGGATGGGAGACCGCCTGGGAATACCAGGTGCTGTAAGCTTTTTCATCTTTCTAGGCAGCAGAGGGCGCTGCTCCCTCTCCGGGGGAGACAGGGGGCCTCCAACAACAGTGCTGGCCAGCGGCAGTGCAGTCACTTTTGCAGAGGAAGTACAAGGACGACATCACGTCCCGTGTGCCAGCAACAGCTGGCTTTCCCTCGGGGAGGCTGCAAACTTATCACAGCATGCATTTGTGTCCCTGCCGTCGCTGAACAGCGCAAATGTAGGGGAGAGAAAAGACTGCGGCCTTGCTCCCGGTGAGCACAACGGCTGAGGGCGTCAATGACAATAGAGGGCAGAGAAATAGGCCCATTTGGTGGCCGGTTTTCAAAGGGCCCTGCAGTAGGCACAGGCTAAGCCGTGTATAAAAGGCCTCCCTGCCGCCGCCTCAATTGCTTACGGCCATACCACTCTGAACACGCCCGATCTCGTCCGATCTCGGAAGCTAAGCAGGGTCGGGCCTGGTTAGTACTTGGATGGGAGACCGCCTGGGAATACCAGGTGCTGTAAGCTTTTTCATCTTTCTAGGCAGCAGAGGGCGCTGCTCCCTCTCCGGGGGAGACAGGGGGCCTCCAACAACAGTGCTGGCCAGCGGCAGTGCAGTCACTTTTGCAGAGGAAGTACAAGGACGACATCACGTCCCGTGTGCCAGCAACAGCTGGCTTTCCCTCGGGGAGGCTGCAAACTTATCACAGCATGCATTTGTGTCCCTGCCGTCGCTGAACAGCGCAAATGTAGGGGAGAGAAAAGACTGCGGCCTTGCTCCCGGTGAGCACAACGGCTGAGGGCGTCAATGATAATAGAGGGCAGAGAAATAGGCCCATTTGGTGGCCGGTTTTCAAAGGGCCCTGCAGTAGGCACAGGCTAAGCCGTGTATAAAAGGCCTCCCTGCCGCCGCCTCAATTGCTTACGGCCATACCACTCTGAACACGCCCGATCTCGTCCGATCTCGGAAGCTAAGCAGGGTCGGGCCTGGTTAGTACTTGGATGGGAGACCGCCTGGGAATACCAGGTGCTGTAAGCTTTTTCATCTTTCTAGGCAGCAGAGGGCGCTGCTCCCTCTCCGGGGGAGACAGGGGGCCTCCAACAACAGTGCTGGCCAGCGGCAGTGCAGTCACTTTTGCAGAGGAAGTACAAGGACGACATCACGTCCCGTGTGCCAGCAACAGCTGGCTTTCCCTCGGGGAGGCTGCAAACTTATCACAGCATGCATTTGTGTCCCTGCCGTCGCTGAACAGCGCAAATGTAGGGGAGAGAAAAGACTGCGGCCTTGCTCCCGGTGAGCACAATGGCTGAGGGCGTCAATGATAATAGAGGGCAGAGAAATAGGCCCATTTGGTGGCCGGTTTTCAAAGGGCCCTGCAGTAGGCACAGGCTAAGCCGTGTATAAAAGGCCTCCCTGCCGCCGCCTCAATTGCTTACGGCCATACCACTCTGAACACGCCCGATCTCGTCCGATCTCGGAAGCTAAGCAGGGTCGGGCCTGGTTAGTACTTGGATGGGAGACCGCCTGGGAATACCAGGTGCTGTAAGCTTTTTCATCTTTCTAGGCAGCAGAGGGCGCTGCTCCCTCTCCGGGGGAGACAGGGGGCCTCCAACAACAGTGCTGGCCAGCGGCAGTGCAGTCACTTTTGCAGAGGAAGTACAAGGACGACATCACGTCCCGTGTGCCAGCAACAGCTGGCTTTCCCTCGGGGAGGCTGCAAACTTATCACAGCATGCATTTGTGTCCCTGCCGTCGCTGAACAGCGCAAATGTAGGGGAGAGAAAAGACTGCGGCCTTGCTCCCGGTGAGCACAACGGCTGAGGGCGTCAATGATAATAGAGGGCAGAGAAATAGGCCCATTTGGTGGCCGGTTTTCAAAGGGCCCTGCAGTAGGCACAGGCTAAGCCGTGTATAAAAGGCCTCCCTGCCGCCGCCTCAATTGCTTACGGCCATACCACTCTGAACACGCCCGATCTCGTCCGATCTCGGAAGCTAAGCAGGGTCGGGCCTGGTTAGTACTTGGATGGGAGACCGCCTGGGAATACCAGGTGCTGTAAGCTTTTTCATCTTTCTAGGCAGCAGAGGGCGCTGCTCCCTCTCCGGGGGAGACAGGGGGCCTCCAACAACAGTGCTGGCCAGCGGCAGTGCAGTCACTTTTGCAGAGGAAGTACAAGGACGACATCACGTCCCGTGTGCCAGCAACAGCTGGCTTTCCCTCGGGGAGGCTGCAAACTTATCACAGCATGCATTTGTGTCCCTGCCGTCGCTGAACAGCGCAAATGTAGGGGAGAGAAAAGACTGCGGCCTTGCTCCCGGTGAGCACAACGGCTGAGGGCGTCAATGATAATAGAGGGCAGAGAAATAGGCCCATTTGGTGGCCGGTTTTCAAAGGGCCCTGCAGTAGGCACAGGCTAAGCCGTGTATAAAAGGCCTCCCTGCCGCCGCCTCAATTGCTTACGGCCATACCACTCTGAACACGCCCGATCTCGTCCGATCTCGGAAGCTAAGCAGGGTCGGGCCTGGTTAGTACTTGGATGGGAGACCGCCTGGGAATACCAGGTGCTGTAAGCTTTTTCATCTTTCTAGGCAGCAGAGGGCGCTGCTCCCTCTCCGGGGGAGACAGGGGGCCTCCAACAACAGTGCTGGCCAGCGGCAGTGCAGTCACTTTTGCAGAGGAAGTACAAGGACGACATCACGTCCCGTGTGCCAGCAACAGCTGGCTTTCCCTCGGGGAGGCTGCAAACTTATCACAGCATGCATTTGTGTCCCTGCCGTCGCTGAACAGCGCAAATGTAGGGGAGAGAAAAGACTGCGGCCTTGCTCCCGGTGAGCACAACGGCTGAGGGCGTCAATGATAATAGAGGGCAGAGAAATAGGCCCATTTGGTGGCCGGTTTTCAAAGGGCCCTGCAGTAGGCACAGGCTAAGCCGTGTATAAAAGGCCTCCCTGCCGCCGCCTCAATTGCTTACGGCCATACCACTCTGAACACGCCCGATCTCGCCCGATCTCGTCCGATCTCGGAAGCTAAGCAGGGTCGGGCCTGGTTAGTACTTGGATGGGAGACCGCCTGGGAATACCAGGTGCTGTAAGCTTTTTCATCTTTCTAGGCAGCAGAGGGCGCTGCTCCCTCTCCGGGGGAGACAGGGGGCCTCCAACAACAGTGCTGGCCAGCGGCAGTGCAGTCACTTTTGCAGAGGAAGTACAAGGACGACATCACGTCCCGTGTGCCAGCAACAGCTGGCTTTCCCTCGGGGAGGCTGCAAACTTATCACAGCATGCATTTGTGTCCCTGCCGTCGCTGAACAGCGCAAATGTAGGGGAGAGAAAAGACTGCGGCCTTGCTCCCGGTGAGCACAACGGCTGAGGGCGTCAATGATAATAGAGGGCAGAGAAATAGGCCCATTTGGTGGCCGGTTTTCAAAGGGCCCTGCAGTAGGCACAGGCTAAGCCGTGTATAAAAGGCCTCCCTGCCGCCGCCTCAATTGCTTACGGCCATACCACTCTGAACACGCCCGATCTCGCCCGATCTCGTCCGATCTCGGAAGCTAAGCAGGGTCGGGCCTGGTTAGTACTTGGATGGGAGACCGCCTGGGAATACCAGGTGCTGTAAGCTTTTTCATCTTTCTAGGCAGCAGAGGGCGCTGCTCCCTCTCCGGGGGAGACAGGGGGCCTCCAACAACAGTGCTGGCCAGCGGCAGTGCAGTCACTTTTGCAGAGGAAGTACAAGGACGACATCACGTCCCGTGTGCCAGCAACAGCTGGCTTTCCCTCGGGGAGGCTGCAAACTTATCACAGCATGCATTTGTGTCCCTGCCGTCGCTGAACAGCGCAAATGTAGGGGAGAGAAAAGACTGCGGCCTTGCTCCCGGTGAGCACAACGGCTGAGGGCGTCAATGATAATAGAGGGCAGAGAAATAGGCCCATTTGGTGGCCGGTTTTCAAAGGGCCCTGCAGTAGGCACAGGCTAAGCCGTGTATAAAAGGCCTCCCTGCCGCCGCCTCAATTGCTTACGGCCATACCACTCTGAACACGCCCGATCTCGTCCGATCTCGGAAGCTAAGCAGGGTCGGGCCTGGTTAGTACTTGGATGGGAGACCGCCTGGGAATACCAGGTGCTGTAAGCTTTTTCATCTTTCTAGGCAGCAGAGGGCGCTGCTCCCTCTCCGGGGGAGACAGGGGGCCTCCAACAACAGTGCTGGCCAGCGGCAGTGCAGTCACTTTTGCAGAGGAAGTACAAGGACGACATCACGTCCCGTGTGCCAGCAACAGCTGGCTTTCCCTCGGGGAGGCTGCAAACTTATCACAGCATGCATTTGTGTCCCTGCCGTCGCTGAACAGCGCAAATGTAGGGGAGAGAAAAGACTGCGGCCTTGCTCCCGGTGAGCACAACGGCTGAGGGCGTCAATGATAATAGAGGGCAGAGAAATAGGCCCATTTGGTGGCCGGTTTTCAAAGGGCCCTGCAGTAGGCACAGGCTAAGCCGTGTATAAAAGGCCTCCCTGCCGCTGCCTCAATTGCTTACGGCCATACCACTCTGAACACGCCCGATCTCGTCCGATCTCGGAAGCTAAGCAGGGTCGGGCCTGGTTAGTACTTGGATGGGAGACCGCCTGGGAATACCAGGTGCTGTAAGCTTTTTCATCTTTCTAGGCAGCAGAGGGCGCTGCTCCCTCTCCGGGGGAGACAGGGGGCCTCCAACAACAGTGCTGGCCAGCGGCAGTGCAGTCACTTTTGCAGAGGAAGTACAAGGACGACATCACGTCCCGTGTGCCAGCAACAGCTGGCTTTCCCTCGGGGAGGCTGCAAACTTATCACAGCATGCATTTGTGTCCCTGCCGTCGCTGAACAGCGCAAATGTAGGGGAGAGAAAAGACTGCGGCCTTGCTCCCGGTGAGCACAACGGCTGAGGGCGTCAATGATAATAGAGGGCAGAGAAATAGGCCCATTTGGTGGCCGGTTTTCAAAGGGCCCTGCAGTAGGCACAGGCTAAGCCGTGTATAAAAGGCCTCCCTGCCGCCGCCTCAATTGCTTACGGCCATACCACTCTGAACACGCCCGATCTCGTCCGATCTCGGAAGCTAAGCAGGGTCGGGCCTGGTTAGTACTTGGATGGGAGACCGCCTGGGAATACCAGGTGTTGTAAGCTTTTTCATCTTTCTAGGCAGCAGAGGGCGCTGCTCCCTCTCCGGGGGAGACAGGGGGCCTCCAACAACAGTGCTGGCCAGCGGCAGTGCAGTCACTTTTGCAGAGGAAGTACAAGGACGACATCACGTCCCGTGTGCCAGCAACAGCTGGCTTTCCCTCGGGGAGGCTGCAAACTTATCACAGCATGCATTTGTGTCCCTGCCGTCGCTGAACAGCGCAAATGTAGGGGAGAGAAAAGACTGCGGCCTTGCTCCCGGTGAGCACAACGGCTGAGGGCGTCAATGATAATAGAGGGCAGAGAAATAGGCCCATTTGGTGGCCGGTTTTCAAAGGGCCCTGCAGTAGGCACAGGCTAAGCCGTGTATAAAAGGCCTCCCTGCCGCCGCCTCAATTGCTTACGGCCATACCACTCTGAACACGCCCGATCTCGTCCGATCTCGGAAGCTAAGCAGGGTCGGGCCTGGTTAGTACTTGGATGGGAGACCGCCTGGGAATACCAGGTGCTGTAAGCTTTTTCATCTTTCTAGGCAGCAGAGGGCGCTGCTCCCTCTCCGGGGGAGACAGGGGGCCTCCAACAACAGTGCTGGCCAGCGGCAGTGCAGTCACTTTTGCAGAGGAAGTACAAGGACGACATCACGTCCCGTGTGCCAGCAACAGCTGGCTTTCCCTCGGGGAGGCTGCAAACTTATCACAGCATGCATTTGTGTCCCTGCCGTCGCTGAACAGCGCAAATGTAGGGGAGAGAAAAGACTGCGGCCTTGCTCCCGGTGAGCACAACGGCTGAGGGCGTCAATGATAATAGAGGGCAGAGAAATAGGCCCATTTGGTGGCCGGTTTTCAAAGGGCCCTGCAGTAGGCACAGGCTAAGCCGTGTATAAAAGGCCTCCCTGCCGCCGCCTCAATTGCTTACGGCCATACCACTCTGAACACGCCCGATCTCGTCCGATCTCGGAAGCTAAGCAGGGTCGGGCCTGGTTAGTACTTGGATGGGAGACCGCCTGGGAATACCAGGTGCTGTAAGCTTTTTCATCTTTCTAGGCAGCAGAGGGCGCTGCTCCCTCTCCGGGGGAGACGGGGGGCCTCCAACAACAGTGCTGGCCAGCGGCAGTGCAGTCACTTTTGCAGAGGAAGTACAAGGACGACATCACGTCCCGTGTGCCAGCAACAGCTGGCTTTCCCTCGGGGAGGCTGCAAACTTATCACAGCATGCATTTGTGTCCCTGCTGTCGCTGAACAGCGCAAATGTAGGGGAGAGAAAAGACTGCGGCCTTGCTCCCGGTGAGCACAACGGCTGAGGGCGTCAATGATAATAGAGGGCAGAGAAATAGGCCCATTTGGTGGCCGGTTTTCAAAGGGCCCTGCAGTAGGCACAGGCTAAGCCGTGTATAAAAGGCCTCCCTGCCGCCGCCTCAATTGCTTACGGCCATACCACTCTGAACACGCCCGATCTCGTCCGATCTCGGAAGCTAAGCAGGGTCGGGCCTGGTTAGTACTTGGATGGGAGACCGCCTGGGAATACCAGGTGCTGTAAGCTTTTTCATCTTTCTAGGCAGCAGAGGGCGCTGCTCCCTCTCCGGGGGAGACAGGGGGCCTCCAACAACAGTGCTGGCCAGCGGCAGTGCAGTCACTTTTGCAGAGGAAGTACAAGGACGACATCACGTCCCGTGTGCCAGCAACAGCTGGCTTTCCCTCGGGGAGGCTGCAAACTTATCACAGCATGCATTTGTGTCCCTGCCGTCGCTGAACAGCGCAAATGTAGGGGAGAGAAAAGACTGCGGCCTTGCTCCCGGTGAGCACAACGGCTGAGGGCGTCAATGATAATAGAGGGCAGAGAAATAGGCCCATTTGGTGGCCGGTTTTCAAAGGGCCCTGCAGTAGGCACAGGCTAAGCCGTGTATAAAAGGCCTCCCTGCCGCCGCCTCAATTGCTTACGGCCATACCACTCTGAACACGCCCGATCTCGTCCGATCTCGGAAGCTAAGCAGGGTCGGGCCTGGTTAGTACTTGGATGGGAGACCGCCTGGGAATACCAGGTGCTGTAAGCTTTTTCATCTTTCTAGGCAGCAGAGGGCGCTGCTCCCTCTCCGGGGGAGACAGGGGGCCTCCAACAACAGTGCTGGCCAGCGGCAGTGCAGTCACTTTTGCAGAGGAAGTACAAGGACGACATCACGTCCCGTGTGCCAGCAACAGCTGGCTTTCCCTCGGGGAGGCTGCAAACTTATCACAGCATGCATTTGTGTCCCTGCCGTCGCTGAACAGCGCAAATGTAGGGGAGAGAAAAGACTGCGGCCTTGCTCCCGGTGAGCACAACGGCTGAGGGCGTCAATGATAATAGAGGGCAGAGAAATAGGCCCATTTGGTGGCCGGTTTTCAAAGGGCCCTGCAGTAGGCACAGGCTAAGCCGTGTATAAAAGGCCTCCCTGCCGCCGCCTCAATTGCTTACGGCCATACCACTCTGAACACGCCCGATCTCGTCCGATCTCGGAAGCTAAGCAGGGTCGGGCCTGGTTAGTACTTGGATGGGAGACCGCCTGGGAATACCAGGTGCTGTAAGCTTTTTCATCTTTCTAGGCAGCAGAGGGCGCTGCTCCCTCTCCGGGGGAGACGGGGGGCCTCCAACAACAGTGCTGGCCAGCGGCAGTGCAGTCACTTTTGCAGAGGAAGTACAAGGACGACATCACGTCCCGTGTGCCAGCAACAGCTGGCTTTCCCTCGGGGAGGCTGCAAACTTATCACAGCATGCATTTGTGTCCCTGCTGTCGCTGAACAGCGCAAATGTAGGGGAGAGAAAAGACTGCGGCCTTGCTCCCGGTGAGCACAACGGCTGAGGGCGTCAATGATAATAGAGGGCAGAGAAATAGGCCCATTTGGTGGCCGGTTTTCAAAGGGCCCTGCAGTAGGCACAGGCTAAGCCGTGTATAAAAGGCCTCCCTGCCGCCGCCTCAATTGCTTACGGCCATACCACTCTGAACACGCCCGATCTCGTCCGATCTCGGAAGCTAAGCAGGGTCGGGCCTGGTTAGTACTTGGATGGGAGACCGCCTGGGAATACCAGGTGCTGTAAGCTTTTTCATCTTTCTAGGCAGCAGAGGGCGCTGCTCCCTCTCCGGGGGAGACAGGGGGCCTCCAACAACAGTGCTGGCCAGCGGCAGTGCAGTCACTTTTGCAGAGGAAGTACAAGGACGACATCACGTCCCGTGTGCCAGCAACAGCTGGCTTTCCCTCGGGGAGGCTGCAAACTTATCACAGCATGCATTTGTGTCCCTGCCGTCGCTGAACAGCGCAAATGTAGGGGAGAGAAAAGACTGCGGCCTTGCTCCCGGTGAGCACAACGGCTGAGGGCGTCAATGATAATAGAGGGCAGAGAAATAGGCCCATTTGGTGGCCGGTTTTCAAAGGGCCCTGCAGTAGGCACAGGCTAAGCCGTGTATAAAAGGCCTCCCTGCCGCCGCCTCAATTGCTTACGGCCATACCACTCTGAACACGCCCGATCTCGTCCGATCTCGGAAGCTAAGCAGGGTCGGGCCTGGTTAGTACTTGGATGGGAGACCGCCTGGGAATACCAGGTGCTGTAAGCTTTTTCATCTTTCTAGGCAGCAGAGGGCGCTGCTCCCTCTCCGGGGGAGACAGGGGGCCTCCAACAACAGTGCTGGCCAGCGGCAGTGCAGTCACTTTTGCAGAGGAAGTACAAGGACGACATCACGTCCCGTGTGCCAGCAACAGCTGGCTTTCCCTCGGGGAGGCTGCAAACTTATCACAGCATGCATTTGTGTCCCTGCCGTCGCTGAACAGCGCAAATGTAGGGGAGAGAAAAGACTGCGGCCTTGCTCCCGGTGAGCACAACGGCTGAGGGCGTCAATGATAATAGAGGGCAGAGAAATAGGCCCATTTGGTGGCCGGTTTTCAAAGGGCCCTGCAGTAGGCACAGGCTAAGCCGTGTATAAAAGGCCTCCCTGCCGCCGCCTCAATTGCTTACGGCCATACCACTCTGAACACGCCCGATCTCGTCCGATCTCGGAAGCTAAGCAGGGTCGGGCCTGGTTAGTACTTGGATGGGAGACCGCCTGGGAATACCAGGTGCTGTAAGCTTTTTCATCTTTCTAGGCAGCAGAGGGCGCTGCTCCCTCTCCGGGGGAGACAGGGGGCCTCCAACAACAGTGCTGGCCAGCGGCAGTGCAGTCACTTTTGCAGAGGAAGTACAAGGACGACATCACGTCCCGTGTGCCAGCAACAGCTGGCTTTCCCTCGGGGAGGCTGCAAACTTATCACAGCATGCATTTGTGTCCCTGCCGTCGCTGAACAGCGCAAATGTAGGGGAGAGAAAAGACTGCGGCCTTGCTCCCGGTGAGCACAACGGCTGAGGGCGTCAATGATAATAGAGGGCAGAGAAATAGGCCCATTTGGTGGCCGGTTTTCAAAGGGCCCTGCAGTAGGCACAGGCTAAGCCGTGTATAAAAGGCCTCCCTGCCGCCGCCTCAATTGCTTACGGCCATACCACTCTGAACACGCCCGATCTCGTCCGATCTCGGAAGCTAAGCAGGGTCGGGCCTGGTTAGTACTTGGATGGGAGACCGCCTGGGAATACCAGGTGCTGTAAGCTTTTTCATCTTTCTAGGCAGCAGAGGGCGCTGCTCCCTCTCCGGGGGAGACAGGGGGCCTCCAACAACAGTGCTGGCCAGCGGCAGTGCAGTCACTTTTGCAGAGGAAGTACAAGGACGACATCACGTCCCGTGTGCCAGCAACAGCTGGCTTTCCCTCGGGGAGGCTGCAAACTTATCACAGCATGCATTTGTGTCCCTGCCGTCGCTGAACAGCGCAAATGTAGGGGAGAGAAAAGACTGCGGCCTTGCTCCCGGTGAGCACAACGGCTGAGGGCGTCAATGATAATAGAGGGCAGAGAAATAGGCCCATTTGGTGGCCGGTTTTCAAAAGGCCCTGCAGTAGGCACAGGCTAAGCCGTGTATAAAAGGCCTCCCTGCCGCCGCCTCAATTGCTTACGGCCATACCACTCTGAACACGCCCGATCTCGTCCGATCTCGGAAGCTAAGCAGGGTCGGGCCTGGTTAGTACTTGGATGGGAGACCGCCTGGGAATACCAGGTGCTGTAAGCTTTTTCATCTTTCTAGGCAGCAGAGGGCGCTGCTCCCTCTCCGGGGGAGACAGGGGGCCTCCAACAACAGTGCTGGCCAGCGGCAGTGCAGTCACTTTTGCAGAGGAAGTACAAGGACGACATCACGTCCCGTGTGCCAGCAACAGCTGGCTTTCCCTCGGGGAGGCTGCAAACTTATCACAGCATGCATTTGTGTCCCTGCCGTCGCTGAACAGCGCAAATGTAGGGGAGAGAAAAGACTGCGGCCTTGCTCCCGGTGAGCACAACGGCTGAGGGCGTCAATGATAATAGAGGGCAGAGAAATAGGCCCATTTGGTGGCCGGTTTTCAAAGGGCCCTGCAGTAGGCACAGGCTAAGCCGTGTATAAAAGGCCTCCCTGCCGCCGCCTCAATTGCTTACGGCCATACCACTCTGAACACGCCCGATCTCGTCCGATCTCGGAAGCTGAGCAGGGTCGGGCCTGGTTAGTACTTGGATGGGAGACCGCCTGGGAATACCAGGTGCTGTAAGCTTTTTCATCTTTCTAGGCAGCAGAGGGCGCTGCTCCCTCTCCGGGGGAGACAGGGGGCCTCCAACAACAGTGCTGGCCAGCGGCAGTGCAGTCACTTTTGCAGAGGAAGTACAAGGACGACATCACGTCCCGTGTGCCAGCAACAGCTGGCTTTCCCTCGGGGAGGCTGCAAACTTATCACAGCATGCATTTGTGTCCCTGCCGTCGCTGAACAGCGCAAATGTAGGGGAGAGAAAAGACTGCGGCCTTGCTCCCGGTGAGCACAACGGCTGAGGGCGTCAATGATAATAGAGGGCAGAGAAATAGGCCCATTTGGTGGCCGGTTTTCAAAAGGCCCTGCAGTAGGCACAGGCTAAGCCGTGTATAAAAGGCCTCCCTGCCGCCGCCTCAATTGCTTACGGCCATACCACTCTGAACACGCCCGATCTCGTCCGATCTCGGAAGCTAAGCAGGGTCGGGCCTGGTTAGTACTTGGATGGGAGACCGCCTGGGAATACCAGGTGCTGTAAGCTTTTTCATCTTTCTAGGCAGCAGAGGGCGCTGCTCCCTCTCCGGGGGAGACAGGGGGCCTCCAACAACAGTGCTGGCCAGCGGCAGTGCAGTCACTTTTGCAGAGGAAGTACAAGGACGACATCACGTCCCGTGTGCCAGCAACAGCTGGCTTTCCCTCGGGGAGGCTGCAAACTTATCACAGCATGCATTTGTGTCCCTGCTGTCGCTGAACAGCGCAAATGTAGGGGAGAGAAAAGACTGCGGCCTTGCTCCCGGTGAGCACAACGGCTGAGGGCGTCAATGATAATAGAGGGCAGAGAAATAGGCCCATTTGGTGGCCGGTTTTCAAAGGGCCCTGCAGTAGGCACAGGCTAAGCCGTGTATAAAAGGCCTCCCTGCCGCCGCCTCAATTGCTTACGGCCATACCACTCTGAACACGCCCGATCTCGTCCGATCTCGGAAGCTAAGCAGGGTCGGGCCTGGTTAGTACTTGGATGGGAGACCGCCTGGGAATACCAGGTGCTGTAAGCTTTTTCATCTTTCTAGGCAGCAGAGGGCGCTGCTCCCTCTCCGGGGGAGACAGGGGGCCTCCAACAACAGTGCTGGCCAGCGGCAGTGCAGTCACTTTTGCAGAGGAAGTACAAGGACGACATCACGTCCCGTGTGCCAGCAACAGCTGGCTTTCCCTCGGGGAGGCTGCAAACTTATCACAGCATGCATTTGTGTCCCTGCCGTCGCTGAACAGCGCAAATGTAGGGGAGAGAAAAGACTGCGGCCTTGCTCCCGGTGAGCACAACGGCTGAGGGCGTCAATGATAATAGAGGGCAGAGAAATAGGCCCATTTGGTGGCCGGTTTTCAAAGGGCCCTGCAGTAGGCACAGGCTAAGCCGTGTATAAAAGGCCTCCCTGCCGCCGCCTCAATTGCTTACGGCCATACCACTCTGAACACGCCCGATCTCGTCCGATCTCGGAAGCTAAGCAGGGTCGGGCCTGGTTAGTACTTGGATGGGAGACCGCCTGGGAATACCAGGTGCTGTAAGCTTTTTCATCTTTCTAGGCAGCAGAGGGCGCTGCTCCCTCTCCGGGGGAGACAGGGGGCCTCCAACAACAGTGCTGGCCAGCGGCAGTGCAGTCACTTTTGCAGAGGAAGTACAAGGACGACATCACGTCCCGTGTGCCAGCAACAGCTGGCTTTCCCTCGGGGAGGCTGCAAACTTATCACAGCATGCATTTGTGTCCCTGCCGTCGCTGAACAGCGCAAATGTAGGGGAGAGAAAAGACTGCGGCCTTGCTCCCGGTGAGCACAACGGCTGAGGGCGTCAATGATAATAGAGGGCAGAGAAATAGGCCCATTTGGTGGCCGGTTTTCAAAGGGCCCTGCAGTAGGCACAGGCTAAGCCGTGTATAAAAGGCCTCCCTGCCGCCGCCTCAATTGCTTACGGCCATACCACTCTGAACACGCCCGATCTCGTCCGATCTCGGAAGCTAAGCAGGGTCGGGCCTGGTTAGTACTTGGATGGGAGACCGCCTGGGAATACCAGGTGCTGTAAGCTTTTTCATCTTTCTAGGCAGCAGAGGGCGCTGCTCCCTCTCCGGGGGAGACAGGGGGCCTCCAACAACAGTGCTGGCCAGCGGCAGTGCAGTCACTTTTGCAGAGGAAGTACAAGGACGACATCACGTCCCGTGTGCCAGCAACAGCTGGCTTTCCCTCGGGGAGGCTGCAAACTTATCACAGCATGCATTTGTGTCCCTGCCGTCGCTGAACAGCGCAAATGTAGGGGAGAGAAAAGACTGCGGCCTTGCTCCCGGTGAGCACAACGGCTGAGGGCGTCAATGATAATAGAGGGCAGAGAAATAGGCCCATTTGGTGGCCGGTTTTCAAAGGGCCCTGCAGTAGGCACAGGCTAAGCCGTGTATAAAAGGCCTCCCTGCCGCCGCCTCAATTGCTTACGGCCATACCACTCTGAACACGCCCGATCTCGTCCGATCTCGGAAGCTAAGCAGGGTCGGGCCTGGTTAGTACTTGGATGGGAGACCGCCTGGGAATACCAGGTGCTGTAAGCTTTTTCATCTTTCTAGGCAGCAGAGGGCGCTGCTCCCTCTCCGGGGGAGACAGGGGGCCTCCAACAACAGTGCTGGCCAGCGGCAGTGCAGTCACTTTTGCAGAGGAAGTACAAGGACGACATCACGTCCCGTGTGCCAGCAACAGCTGGCTTTCCCTCGGGGAGGCTGCAAACTTATCACAGCATGCATTTGTGTCCCTGCCGTCGCTGAACAGCGCAAATGTAGGGGAGAGAAAAGACTGCGGCCTTGCTCCCGGTGAGCACAACGGCTGAGGGCGTCAATGATAATAGAGGGCAGAGAAATAGGCCCATTTGGTGGCCGGTTTTCAAAAGGCCCTGCAGTAGGCACAGGCTAAGCCGTGTATAAAAGGCCTCCCTGCCGCCGCCTCAATTGCTTACGGCCATACCACTCTGAACACGCCCGATCTCGTCCGATCTCGGAAGCTAAGCAGGGTCGGGCCTGGTTAGTACTTGGATGGGAGACCGCCTGGGAATACCAGGTGCTGTAAGCTTTTTCATCTTTCTAGGCAGCAGAGGGCGCTGCTCCCTCTCCGGGGGAGACAGGGGGCCTCCAACAACAGTGCTGGCCAGCGGCAGTGCAGTCACTTTTGCAGAGGAAGTACAAGGACGACATCACGTCCCGTGTGCCAGCAACAGCTGGCTTTCCCTCGGGGAGGCTGCAAACTTATCACAGCATGCATTTGTGTCCCTGCCGTCGCTGAACAGCGCAAATGTAGGGGAGAGAAAAGACTGCGGCCTTGCTCCCGGTGAGCACAACGGCTGAGGGCGTCAATGATAATAGAGGGCAGAGAAATAGGCCCATTTGGTGGCCGGTTTTCAAAGGGCCCTGCAGTAGGCACAGGCTAAGCCGTGTATAAAAGGCCTCCCTGCCGCCGCCTCAATTGCTTACGGCCATACCACTCTGAACACGCCCGATCTCGTCCGATCTCGGAAGCTGAGCAGGGTCGGGCCTGGTTAGTACTTGGATGGGAGACCGCCTGGGAATACCAGGTGCTGTAAGCTTTTTCATCTTTCTAGGCAGCAGAGGGCGCTGCTCCCTCTCCGGGGGAGACAGGGGGCCTCCAACAACAGTGCTGGCCAGCGGCAGTGCAGTCACTTTTGCAGAGGAAGTACAAGGACGACATCACGTCCCGTGTGCCAGCAACAGCTGGCTTTCCCTCGGGGAGGCTGCAAACTTATCACAGCATGCATTTGTGTCCCTGCCGTCGCTGAACAGCGCAAATGTAGGGGAGAGAAAAGACTGCGGCCTTGCTCCCGGTGAGCACAACGGCTGAGGGCGTCAATGATAATAGAGGGCAGAGAAATAGGCCCATTTGGTGGCCGGTTTTCAAAAGGCCCTGCAGTAGGCACAGGCTAAGCCGTGTATAAAAGGCCTCCCTGCCGCCGCCTCAATTGCTTACGGCCATACCACTCTGAACACGCCCGATCTCGTCCGATCTCGGAAGCTAAGCAGGGTCGGGCCTGGTTAGTACTTGGATGGGAGACCGCCTGGGAATACCAGGTGCTGTAAGCTTTTTCATCTTTCTAGGCAGCAGAGGGCGCTGCTCCCTCTCCGGGGGAGACAGGGGGCCTCCAACAACAGTGCTGGCCAGCGGCAGTGCAGTCACTTTTGCAGAGGAAGTACAAGGACGACATCACGTCCCGTGTGCCAGCAACAGCTGGCTTTCCCTCGGGGAGGCTGCAAACTTATCACAGCATGCATTTGTGTCCCTGCCGTCGCTGAACAGCGCAAATGTAGGGGAGAGAAAAGACTGCGGCCTTGCTCCCGGTGAGCACAACGGCTGAGGGCGTCAATGATAATAGAGGGCAGAGAAATAGGCCCATTTGGTGGCCGGTTTTCAAAAGGCCCTGCAGTAGGCACAGGCTAAGCCGTGTATAAAAGGCCTCCCTGCCGCCGCCTCAATTGCTTACGGCCATACCACTCTGAACACGCCCGATCTCGTCCGATCTCGGAAGCTAAGCAGGGTCGGGCCTGGTTAGTACTTGGATGGGAGACCGCCTGGGAATACCAGGTGCTGTAAGCTTTTTCATCTTTCTAGGCAGCAGAGGGCGCTGCTCCCTCTCCGGGGGAGACAGGGGGCCTCCAACAACAGTGCTGGCCAGCGGCAGTGCAGTCACTTTTGCAGAGGAAGTACAAGGACGACATCACGTCCCGTGTGCCAGCAACAGCTGGCTTTCCCTCGGGGAGGCTGCAAACTTATCACAGCATGCATTTGTGTCCCTGCCGTCGCTGAACAGCGCAAATGTAGGGGAGAGAAAAGACTGCGGCCTTGCTCCCGGTGAGCACAACGGCTGAGGGCGTCAATGATAATAGAGGGCAGAGAAATAGGCCCATTTGGTGGCCGGTTTTCAAAGGGCCCTGCAGTAGGCACAGGCTAAGCCGTGTATAAAAGGCCTCCCTGCCGCCGCTTCAATTGCTTACGGCCATACCACTCTGAACACGCCCGATCTCGTCCGATCTCGGAAGCTAAGCAGGGTCGGGCCTGGTTAGTACTTGGATGGGAGACCGCCTGGGAATACCAGGTGCTGTAAGCTTTTTCATCTTTCTAGGCAGCAGAGGGCGCTGCTCCCTCTCCGGGGGAGACAGGGGGCCTCCAACAACAGTGCTGGCCAGCGGCAGTGCAGTCACTTTTGCAGAGGAAGTACAAGGACGACATCACGTCCCGTGTGCCAGCAACAGCTGGCTTTCCCTCGGGGAGGCTGCAAACTTATCACAGCATGCATTTGTGTCCCTGCCGTCGCTGAACAGCGCAAATGTAGGGGAGAGAAAAGACTGCGGCCTTGCTCCCGGTGAGCACAACGGCTGAGGGCGTCAATGATAATAGAGGGCAGAGAAATAGGCCCATTTGGTGGCCGGTTTTCAAAGGGCCCTGCAGTAGGCACAGGCTAAGCCGTGTATAAAAGGCCTCCCTGCCGCCGCCTCAATTGCTTACGGCCATACCACTCTGAACACGCCCGATCTCGTCCGATCTCGGAAGCTAAGCAGGGTCGGGCCTGGTTAGTACTTGGATGGGAGACCGCCTGGGAATACCAGGTGCTGTAAGCTTTTTCATCTTTCTAGGCAGCAGAGGGCGCTGCTCCCTCTCCGGGGGAGACAGGGGGCCTCCAACAACAGTGCTGGCCAGCGGCAGTGCAGTCACTTTTGCAGAGGAAGTACAAGGACGACATCACGTCCCGTGTGCCAGCAACAGCTGGCTTTCCCTCGGGGAGGCTGCAAACTTATCACAGCATGCATTTGTGTCCCTGCCGTCGCTGAACAGCGCAAATGTAGGGGAGAGAAAAGACTGCGGCCTTGCTCCCGGTGAGCACAACGGCTGAGGGCGTCAATGATAATAGAGGGCAGAGAAATAGGCCCATTTGGTGGCCGGTTTTCAAAGGGCCCTGCAGTAGGCACAGGCTAAGCCGTGTATAAAAGGCCTCCCTGCCGCCGCCTCAATTGCTTACGGCCATACCACTCTGAACACGCCCGATCTCGTCCGATCTCGGAAGCTAAGCAGGGTCGGGCCTGGTTAGTACTTGGATGGGAGACCGCCTGGGAATACCAGGTGCTGTAAGCTTTTTCATCTTTCTAGGCAGCAGAGGGCGCTGCTCCCTCTCCGGGGGAGACAGGGGGCCTCCAACAACAGTGCTGGCCAGCGGCAGTGCAGTCACTTTTGCAGAGGAAGTACAAGGACGACATCACGTCCCGTGTGCCAGCAACAGCTGGCTTTCCCTCGGGGAGGCTGCAAACTTATCACAGCATGCATTTGTGTCCCTGCCGTCGCTGAACAGCGCAAATGTAGGGGAGAGAAAAGACTGCGGCCTTGCTCCCGGTGAGCACAACGGCTGAGGGCGTCAATGATAATAGAGGGCAGAGAAATAGGCCCATTTGGTGGCCGGTTTTCAAAGGGCCCTGCAGTAGGCACAGGCTAAGCCGTGTATAAAAGGCCTCCCTGCCGCCGCCTCAATTGCTTACGGCCATACCACTCTGAACACGCCCGATCTCGTCCGATCTCGGAAGCTAAGCAGGGTCGGGCCTGGTTAGTACTTGGATGGGAGACCGCCTGGGAATACCAGGTGCTGTAAGCTTTTTCATCTTTCTAGGCAGCAGAGGGCGCTGCTCCCTCTCCGGGGGAGACAGGGGGCCTCCAACAACAGTGCTGGCCAGCGGCAGTGCAGTCACTTTTGCAGAGGAAGTACAAGGACGACATCACGTCCCGTGTGCCAGCAACAGCTGGCTTTCCCTCGGGGAGGCTGCAAACTTATCACAGCATGCATTTGTGTCCCTGCCGTCGCTGAACAGCGCAAATGTAGGGGAGAGAAAAGACTGCGGCCTTGCTCCCGGTGAGCACAACGGCTGAGGGCGTCAATGATAATAGAGGGCAGAGAAATAGGCCCATTTGGTGGCCGGTTTTCAAAGGGCCCTGCAGTAGGCACAGGCTAAGCCGTGTATAAAAGGCCTCCCTGCCGCCGCCTCAATTGCTTACGGCCATACCACTCTGAACACGCCCGATCTCGTCCGATCTCGGAAGCTAAGCAGGGTCGGGCCTGGTTAGTACTTGGATGGGAGACCGCCTGGGAATACCAGGTGCTGTAAGCTTTTTCATCTTTCTAGGCAGCAGAGGGCGCTGCTCCCTCTCCGGGGGAGACAGGGGGCCTCCAACAACAGTGCTGGCCAGCGGCAGTGCAGTCACTTTTGCAGAGGAAGTACAAGGACGACATCACGTCCCGTGTGCCAGCAACAGCTGGCTTTCCCTCGGGGAGGCTGCAAACTTATCACAGCATGCATTTGTGTCCCTGCCGTCGCTGAACAGCGCAAATGTAGGGGAGAGAAAAGACTGCGGCCTTGCTCCCGGTGAGCACAACGGCTGAGGGCGTCAATGATAATAGAGGGCAGAGAAATAGGCCCATTTGGTGGCCGGTTTTCAAAGGGCCCTGCAGTAGGCACAGGCTAAGCCGTGTATAAAAGGCCTCCCTGCCGCCGCCTCAATTGCTTACGGCCATACCACTCTGAACACGCCCGATCTCGTCCGATCTCGGAAGCTAAGCAGGGTCGGGCCTGGTTAGTACTTGGATGGGAGACCGCCTGGGAATACCAGGTGCTGTAAGCTTTTTCATCTTTCTAGGCAGCAGAGGGCGCTGCTCCCTCTCCGGGGGAGACAGGGGGCCTCCAACAACAGTGCTGGCCAGCGGCAGTGCAGTCACTTTTGCAGAGGAAGTACAAGGACGACATCACGTCCCGTGTGCCAGCAACAGCTGGCTTTCCCTCGGGGAGGCTGCAAACTTATCACAGCATGCATTTGTGTCCCTGCCGTCGCTGAACAGCGCAAATGTAGGGGAGAGAAAAGACTGCGGCCTTGCTCCCGGTGAGCACAACGGCTGAGGGCGTCAATGATAATAGAGGGCAGAGAAATAGGCCCATTTGGTGGCCGGTTTTCAAAGGGCCCTGCAGTAGGCACAGGCTAAGCCGTGTATAAAAGGCCTCCCTGCCGCCGCCTCAATTGCTTACGGCCATACCACTCTGAACACGCCCGATCTCGTCCGATCTCGGAAGCTAAGCAGGGTCGGGCCTGGTTAGTAC
This sequence comes from Centroberyx gerrardi, assembly GCF_048128805.1. Lineage (NCBI taxonomy): Eukaryota > Metazoa > Chordata > Actinopteri > Beryciformes > Berycidae > Centroberyx > Centroberyx gerrardi. The sequence continues at coordinate 24,007,258 of NC_136006.1, read as the reverse complement.
TTGGATGGGAGACCGCCTGGGAATACCAGGTGCTGTAAGCTTTTTCATCTTTCTAGGCAGCAGAGGGCGCTGCTCCCTCTCCGGGGGAGACAGGGGGCCTCCAACAACAGTGCTGGCCAGCGGCAGTGCAGTCACTTTTGCAGAGGAAGTACAAGGACGACATCACGTCCCGTGTGCCAGCAACAGCTGGCTTTCCCTCGGGGAGGCTGCAAACTTATCACAGCATGCATTTGTGTCCCTGCCGTCGCTGAACAGCGCAAATGTAGGGGAGAGAAAAGACTGCGGCCTTGCTCCCGGTGAGCACAACGGCTGAGGGCGTCAATGATAATAGAGGGCAGAGAAATAGGCCCATTTGGTGGCCGGTTTTCAAAGGGCCCTGCAGTAGGCACAGGCTAAGCCGTGTATAAAAGGCCTCCCTGCCGCCGCCTCAATTGCTTACGGCCATACCACTCTGAACACGCCCGATCTCGTCCGATCTCGGAAGCTAAGCAGGGTCGGGCCTGGTTAGTACTTGGATGGGAGACCGCCTGGGAATACCAGGTGCTGTAAGCTTTTTCATCTTTCTAGGCAGCAGAGGGCGCTGCTCCCTCTCCGGGGGAGACAGGGGGCCTCCAACAACAGTGCTGGCCAGCGGCAGTGCAGTCACTTTTGCAGAGGAAGTACAAGGACGACATCACGTCCCGTGTGCCAGCAACAGCTGGCTTTCCCTCGGGGAGGCTGCAAACTTATCACAGCATGCATTTGTGTCCCTGCCGTCGCTGAACAGCGCAAATGTAGGGGAGAGAAAAGACTGCGGCCTTGCTCCCGGTGAGCACAACGGCTGAGGGCGTCAATGATAATAGAGGGCAGAGAAATAGGCCCATTTGGTGGCCGGTTTTCAAAGGGCCCTGCAGTAGGCACAGGCTAAGCCGTGTATAAAAGGCCTCCCTGCCGCCGCCTCAATTGCTTACGGCCATACCACTCTGAACACGCCCGATCTCGTCCGATCTCGGAAGCTAAGCAGGGTCGGGCCTGGTTAGTACTTGGATGGGAGACCGCCTGGGAATACCAGGTGCTGTAAGCTTTTTCATCTTTCTAGGCAGCAGAGGGCGCTGCTCCCTCTCCGGGGGAGACAGGGGGCCTCCAACAACAGTGCTGGCCAGCGGCAGTGCAGTCACTTTTGCAGAGGAAGTACAAGGACGACATCACGTCCCGTGTGCCAGCAACAGCTGGCTTTCCCTCGGGGAGGCTGCAAACTTATCACAGCATGCATTTGTGTCCCTGCCGTCGCTGAACAGCGCAAATGTAGGGGAGAGAAAAGACTGCGGCCTTGCTCCCGGTGAGCACAACGGCTGAGGGCGTCAATGATAATAGAGGGCAGAGAAATAGGCCCATTTGGTGGCCGGTTTTCAAAGGGCCCTGCAGTAGGCACAGGCTAAGCCGTGTATAAAAGGCCTCCCTGCCGCCGCCTCAATTGCTTACGGCCATACCACTCTGAACACGCCCGATCTCGTCCGATCTCGGAAGCTAAGCAGGGTCGGGCCTGGTTAGTACTTGGATGGGAGACCGCCTGGGAATACCAGGTGCTGTAAGCTTTTTCATCTTTCTAGGCAGCAGAGGGCGCTGCTCCCTCTCCGGGGGAGACAGGGGGCCTCCAACAACAGTGCTGGCCAGCGGCAGTGCAGTCACTTTTGCAGAGGAAGTACAAGGACGACATCACGTCCCGTGTGCCAGCAACAGCTGGCTTTCCCTCGGGGAGGCTGCAAACTTATCACAGCATGCATTTGTGTCCCTGCCGTCGCTGAACAGCGCAAATGTAGGGGAGAGAAAAGACTGCGGCCTTGCTCCCGGTGAGCACAACGGCTGAGGGCGTCAATGATAATAGAGGGCAGAGAAATAGGCCCATTTGGTGGCCGGTTTTCAAAAGGCCCTGCAGTAGGCACAGGCTAAGCCGTGTATAAAAGGCCTCCCTGCCGCCGCCTCAATTGCTTACGGCCATACCACTCTGAACACGCCCGATCTCGTCCGATCTCGGAAGCTAAGCAGGGTCGGGCCTGGTTAGTACTTGGATGGGAGACCGCCTGGGAATACCAGGTGCTGTAAGCTTTTTCATCTTTCTAGGCAGCAGAGGGCGCTGCTCCCTCTCCGGGGGAGACAGGGGGCCTCCAACAACAGTGCTGGCCAGCGGCAGTGCAGTCACTTTTGCAGAGGAAGTACAAGGACGACATCACGTCCCGTGTGCCAGCAACAGCTGGCTTTCCCTCGGGGAGGCTGCAAACTTATCACAGCATGCATTTGTGTCCCTGCCGTCGCTGAACAGCGCAAATGTAGGGGAGAGAAAAGACTGCGGCCTTGCTCCCGGTGAGCACAACGGCTGAGGGCGTCAATGATAATAGAGGGCAGAGAAATAGGCCCATTTGGTGGCCGGTTTTCAAAAGGCCCTGCAGTAGGCACAGGCTAAGCCGTGTATAAAAGGCCTCCCTGCCGCCGCCTCAATTGCTTACGGCCATACCACTCTGAACACGCCCGATCTCGTCCGATCTCGGAAGCTAAGCAGGGTCGGGCCTGGTTAGTACTTGGATGGGAGACCGCCTGGGAATGCCAGGTGCTGTAAGCTTTTTCATCTTTCTAGGCAGCAGAGGGCGCTGCTCCCTCTCCGGGGGAGACAGGGGGCCTCCAACAACAGTGCTGGCCAGCGGCAGTGCAGTCACTTTTGCAGAGGAAGTACAAGGACGACATCACGTCCCGTGTGCCAGCAACAGCTGGCTTTCCCTCGGGGAGGCTGCAAACTTATCACAGCATGCATTTGTGTCCCTGCCGTCGCTGAACAGCGCAAATGTAGGGGAGAGAAAAGACTGCGGCCTTGCTCCCGGTGAGCACAACGGCTGAGGGCGTCAATGATAATAGAGGGCAGAGAAATAGGCCCATTTGGTAGCCGGTTTTCAAAGGGCCCTGCAGTAGGCACAGGCTAAGCCGTGTATAAAAGGCCTCCCTGCCGCCGCCTCAATTGCTTACGGCCATACCACTCTGAACACGCCCGATCTCGTCCGATCTCGGAAGCTAAGCAGGGTCGGGCCTGGTTAGTACTTGGATGGGAGACCGCCTGGGAATACCAGGTGCTGTAAGCTTTTTCATCTTTCTAGGCAGCAGAGGGCGCTGCTCCCTCTCCGGGGGAGACAGGGGGCCTCCAACAACAGTGCTGGCCAGCGGCAGTGCAGTCACTTTTGCAGAGGAAGTACAAGGACGACATCACGTCCCGTGTGCCAGCAACAGCTGGCTTTCCCTCGGGGAGGCTGCAAACTTATCACAGCATGCATTTGTGTCCCTGCCGTCGCTGAACAGCGCAAATGTAGGGGAGAGAAAAGACTGCGGCCTTGCTCCCGGTGAGCACAACGGCTGAGGGCGTCAATGATAATAGAGGGCAGAGAAATAGGCCCATTTGGTGGCCGGTTTTCAAAGGGCCCTGCAGTAGGCACAGGCTAAGCCGTGTATAAAAGGCCTCCCTGCCGCCGCCTCAATTGCTTACGGCCATACCACTCTGAACACGCCCGATCTCGTCCGATCTCGGAAGCTAAGCAGGGTCGGGCCTGGTTAGTACTTGGATGGGAGACCGCCTGGGAATACCAGGTGCTGTAAGCTTTTTCATCTTTCTAGGCAGCAGAGGGCGCTGCTCCCTCTCCGGGGGAGACAGGGGGCCTCCAACAACAGTGCTGGCCAGCGGCAGTGCAGTCACTTTTGCAGAGGAAGTACAAGGACGACATCACGTCCCGTGTGCCAGCAACAGCTGGCTTTCCCTCGGGGAGGCTGCAAACTTATCACAGCATGCATTTGTGTCCCTGCCGTCGCTGAACAGCGCAAATGTAGGGGAGAGAAAAGACTGCGGCCTTGCTCCCGGTGAGCACAACGGCTGAGGGCGTCAATGATAATAGAGGGCAGAGAAATAGGCCCATTTGGTGGCCGGTTTTCAAAGGGCCCTGCAGTAGGCACAGGCTAAGCCGTGTATAAAAGGCCTCCCTGCCGCCGCCTCAATTGCTTACGGCCATACCACTCTGAACACGCCCGATCTCGTCCGATCTCGGAAGCTAAGCAGGGTCGGGCCTGGTTAGTACTTGGATGGGAGACCGCCTGGGAATACCAGGTGCTGTAAGCTTTTTCATCTTTCTAGGCAGCAGAGGGCGCTGCTCCCTCTCCGGGGGAGACAGGGGGCCTCCAACAACAGTGCTGGCCAGCGGCAGTGCAGTCACTTTTGCAGAGGAAGTACAAGGACGACATCACGTCCCGTGTGCCAGCAACAGCTGGCTTTCCCTCGGGGAGGCTGCAAACTTATCACAGCATGCATTTGTGTCCCTGCCGTCGCTGAACAGCGCAAATGTAGGGGAGAGAAAAGACTGCGGCCTTGCTCCCGGTGAGCACAACGGCTGAGGGCGTCAATGATAATAGAGGGCAGAGAAATAGGCCCATTTGGTGGCCGGTTTTCAAAGGGCCCTGCAGTAGGCACAGGCTAAGCCGTGTATAAAAGGCCTCCCTGCCGCCGCCTCAATTGCTTACGGCCATACCACTCTGAACACGCCCGATCTCGTCCGATCTCGGAAGCTAAGCAGGGTCGGGCCTGGTTAGTACTTGGATGGGAGACCGCCTGGGAATACCAGGTGCTGTAAGCTTTTTCATCTTTCTAGGCAGCAGAGGGCGCTGCTCCCTCTCCGGGGGAGACAGGGGGCCTCCAACAACAGTGCTGGCCAGCGGCAGTGCAGTCACTTTTGCAGAGGAAGTACAAGGACGACATCACGTCCCGTGTGCCAGCAACAGCTGGCTTTCCCTCGGGGAGGCTGCAAACTTATCACAGCATGCATTTGTGTCCCTGCCGTCGCTGAACAGCGCAAATGTAGGGGAGAGAAAAGACTGCGGCCTTGCTCCCGGTGAGCACAACGGCTGAGGGCGTCAATGATAATAGAGGGCAGAGAAATAGGCCCATTTGGTGGCCGGTTTTCAAAGGGCCCTGCAGTAGGCACAGGCTAAGCCGTGTATAAAAGGCCTCCCTGCCGCCGCCTCAATTGCTTACGGCCATACCACTCTGAACACGCCCGATCTCGTCCGATCTCGGAAGCTAAGCAGGGTCGGGCCTGGTTAGTACTTGGATGGGAGACCGCCTGGGAATACCAGGTGCTGTAAGCTTTTTCATCTTTCTAGGCAGCAGAGGGCGCTGCTCCCTCTCCGGGGGAGACAGGGGGCCTCCAACAACAGTGCTGGCCAGCGGCAGTGCAGTCACTTTTGCAGAGGAAGTACAAGGACGACATCACGTCCCGTGTGCCAGCAACAGCTGGCTTTCCCTCGGGGAGGCTGCAAACTTATCACAGCATGCATTTGTGTCCCTGCCGTCGCTGAACAGCGCAAATGTAGGGGAGAGAAAAGACTGCGGCCTTGCTCCCGGTGAGCACAACGGCTGAGGGCGTCAATGATAATAGAGGGCAGAGAAATAGGCCCATTTGGTGGCCGGTTTTCAAAGGGCCCTGCAGTAGGCACAGGCTAAGCCGTGTATAAAAGGCCTCCCTGCCGCCGCCTCAATTGCTTACGGCCATACCACTCTGAACACGCCCGATCTCGTCCGATCTCGGAAGCTAAGCAGGGTCGGGCCTGGTTAGTACTTGGATGGGAGACCGCCTGGGAATACCAGGTGCTGTAAGCTTTTTCATCTTTCTAGGCAGCAGAGGGCGCTGCTCCCTCTCCGGGGGAGACAGGGGGCCTCCAACAACAGTGCTGGCCAGCGGCAGTGCAGTCACTTTTGCAGAGGAAGTACAAGGACGACATCACGTCCCGTGTGCCAGCAACAGCTGGCTTTCCCTCGGGGAGGCTGCAAACTTATCACAGCATGCATTTGTGTCCCTGCCGTCGCTGAACAGCGCAAATGTAGGGGAGAGAAAAGACTGCGGCCTTGCTCCCGGTGAGCACAACGGCTGAGGGCGTCAATGATAATAGAGGGCAGAGAAATAGGCCCATTTGGTGGCCGGTTTTCAAAGGGCCCTGCAGTAGGCACAGGCTAAGCCGTGTATAAAAGGCCTCCCTGCCGCCGCCTCAATTGCTTACGGCCATACCACTCTGAACACGCCCGATCTCGTCCGATCTCGGAAGCTAAGCAGGGTCGGGCCTGGTTAGTACTTGGATGGGAGACCGCCTGGGAATACCAGGTGCTGTAAGCTTTTTCATCTTTCTAGGCAGCAGAGGGCGCTGCTCCCTCTCCGGGGGAGACAGGGGGCCTCCAACAACAGTGCTGGCCAGCGGCAGTGCAGTCACTTTTGCAGAGGAAGTACAAGGACGACATCACGTCCCGTGTGCCAGCAACAGCTGGCTTTCCCTCGGGGAGGCTGCAAACTTATCACAGCATGCATTTGTGTCCCTGCCGTCGCTGAACAGCGCAAATGTAGGGGAGAGAAAAGACTGCGGCCTTGCTCCCGGTGAGCACAACGGCTGAGGGCGTCAATGATAATAGAGGGCAGAGAAATAGGCCCATTTGGTGGCCGGTTTTCAAAGGGCCCTGCAGTAGGCACAGGCTAAGCCGTGTATAAAAGGCCTCCCTGCCGCCGCCTCAATTGCTTACGGCCATACCACTCTGAACACGCCCGATCTCGTCCGATCTCGGAAGCTAAGCAGGGTCGGGCCTGGTTAGTACTTGGATGGGAGACCGCCTGGGAATACCAGGTGCTGTAAGCTTTTTCATCTTTCTAGGCAGCAGAGGGCGCTGCTCCCTCTCCGGGGGAGACAGGGGGCCTCCAACAACAGTGCTGGCCAGCGGCAGTGCAGTCACTTTTGCAGAGGAAGTACAAGGACGACATCACGTCCCGTGTGCCAGCAACAGCTGGCTTTCCCTCGGGGAGGCTGCAAACTTATCACAGCATGCATTTGTGTCCCTGCCGTCGCTGAACAGCGCAAATGTAGGGGAGAGAAAAGACTGCGGCCTTGCTCCCGGTGAGCACAACGGCTGAGGGCGTCAATGATAATAGAGGGCAGAGAAATAGGCCCATTTGGTGGCCGGTTTTCAAAGGGCCCTGCAGTAGGCACAGGCTAAGCCGTGTATAAAAGGCCTCCCTGCCGCCGCCTCAATTGCTTACGGCCATACCACTCTGAACACGCCCGATCTCGTCCGATCTCGGAAGCTAAGCAGGGTCGGGCCTGGTTAGTACTTGGATGGGAGACCGCCTGGGAATACCAGGTGCTGTAAGCTTTTTCATCTTTCTAGGCAGCAGAGGGCGCTGCTCCCTCTCCGGGGGAGACAGGGGGCCTCCAACAACAGTGCTGGCCAGCGGCAGTGCAGTCACTTTTGCAGAGGAAGTACAAGGACGACATCACGTCCCGTGTGCCAGCAACAGCTGGCTTTCCCTCGGGGAGGCTGCAAACTTATCACAGCATGCATTTGTGTCCCTGCCGTCGCTGAACAGCGCAAATGTAGGGGAGAGAAAAGACTGCGGCCTTGCTCCCGGTGAGCACAACGGCTGAGGGCGTCAATGATAATAGAGGGCAGAGAAATAGGCCCATTTGGTGGCCGGTTTTCAAAGGGCCCTGCAGTAGGCACAGGCTAAGCCGTGTATAAAAGGCCTCCCTGCCGCCGCCTCAATTGCTTACGGCCATACCACTCTGAACACGCCCGATCTCGTCCGATCTCGGAAGCTAAGCAGGGTCGGGCCTGGTTAGTACTTGGATGGGAGACCGCCTGGGAATACCAGGTGCTGTAAGCTTTTTCATCTTTCTAGGCAGCAGAGGGCGCTGCTCCCTCTCCGGGGGAGACAGGGGGCCTCCAACAACAGTGCTGGCCAGCGGCAGTGCAGTCACTTTTGCAGAGGAAGTACAAGGACGACATCACGTCCCGTGTGCCAGCAACAGCTGGCTTTCCCTCGGGGAGGCTGCAAACTTATCACAGCATGCATTTGTGTCCCTGCCGTCGCTGAACAGCGCAAATGTAGGGGAGAGAAAAGACTGCGGCCTTGCTCCCGGTGAGCACAACGGCTGAGGGCGTCAATGATAATAGAGGGCAGAGAAATAGGCCCATTTGGTGGCCGGTTTTCAAAGGGCCCTGCAGTAGGCACAGGCTAAGCCGTGTATAAAAGGCCTCCCTGCCGCCGCCTCAATTGCTTACGGCCATACCACTCTGAACACGCCCGATCTCGTCCGATCTCGGAAGCTAAGCAGGGTCGGGCCTGGTTAGTACTTGGATGGGAGACCGCCTGGGAATACCAGGTGCTGTAAGCTTTTTCATCTTTCTAGGCAGCAGAGGGCGCTGCTCCCTCTCCGGGGGAGACAGGGGGCCTCCAACAACAGTGCTGGCCAGCGGCAGTGCAGTCACTTTTGCAGAGGAAGTACAAGGACGACATCACGTCCCGTGTGCCAGCAACAGCTGGCTTTCCCTCGGGGAGGCTGCAAACTTATCACAGCATGCATTTGTGTCCCTGCCGTCGCTGAACAGCGCAAATGTAGGGGAGAGAAAAGACTGCGGCCTTGCTCCCGGTGAGCACAACGGCTGAGGGCGTCAATGATAATAGAGGGCAGAGAAATAGGCCCATTTGGTGGCCGGTTTTCAAAAGGCCCTGCAGTAGGCACAGGCTAAGCCGTGTATAAAAGGCCTCCCTGCCGCCGCCTCAATTGCTTACGGCCATACCACTCTGAACACGCCCGATCTCGTCCGATCTCGGAAGCTAAGCAGGGTCGGGCCTGGTTAGTACTTGGATGGGAGACCGCCTGGGAATACCAGGTGCTGTAAGCTTTTTCATCTTTCTAGGCAGCAGAGGGCGCTGCTCCCTCTCCGGGGGAGACAGGGGGCCTCCAACAACAGTGCTGGCCAGCGGCAGTGCAGTCACTTTTGCAGAGGAAGTACAAGGACGACATCACGTCCCGTGTGCCAGCAACAGCTGGCTTTCCCTCGGGGAGGCTGCAAACTTATCACAGCATGCATTTGTGTCCCTGCCGTCGCTGAACAGCGCAAATGTAGGGGAGAGAAAAGACTGCGGCCTTGCTCCCGGTGAGCACAACGGCTGAGGGCGTCAATGATAATAGAGGGCAGAGAAATAGGCCCATTTGGTGGCCGGTTTTCAAAGGGCCCTGCAGTAGGCACAGGCTAAGCCGTGTATAAAAGGCCTCCCTGCCGCCGCCTCAATTGCTTACGGCCATACCACTCTGAACACGCCCGATCTCGTCCGATCTCGGAAGCTGAGCAGGGTCGGGCCTGGTTAGTACTTGGATGGGAGACCGCCTGGGAATACCAGGTGCTGTAAGCTTTTTCATCTTTCTAGGCAGCAGAGGGCGCTGCTCCCTCTCCGGGGGAGACAGGGGGCCTCCAACAACAGTGCTGGCCAGCGGCAGTGCAGTCACTTTTGCAGAGGAAGTACAAGGACGACATCACGTCCCGTGTGCCAGCAACAGCTGGCTTTCCCTCGGGGAGGCTGCAAACTTATCACAGCATGCATTTGTGTCCCTGCCGTCGCTGAACAGCGCAAATGTAGGGGAGAGAAAAGACTGCGGCCTTGCTCCCGGTGAGCACAACGGCTGAGGGCGTCAATGATAATAGAGGGCAGAGAAATAGGCCCATTTGGTGGCCGGTTTTCAAAAGGCCCTGCAGTAGGCACAGGCTAAGCCGTGTATAAAAGGCCTCCCTGCCGCCGCCTCAATTGCTTACGGCCATACCACTCTGAACACGCCCGATCTCGTCCGATCTCGGAAGCTAAGCAGGGTCGGGCCTGGTTAGTACTTGGATGGGAGACCGCCTGGGAATACCAGGTGCTGTAAGCTTTTTCATCTTTCTAGGCAGCAGAGGGCGCTGCTCCCTCTCCGGGGGAGACAGGGGGCCTCCAACAACAGTGCTGGCCAGCGGCAGTGCAGTCACTTTTGCAGAGGAAGTACAAGGACGACATCACGTCCCGTGTGCCAGCAACAGCTGGCTTTCCCTCGGGGAGGCTGCAAACTTATCACAGCATGCATTTGTGTCCCTGCCGTCGCTGAACAGCGCAAATGTAGGGGAGAGAAAAGACTGCGGCCTTGCTCCCGGTGAGCACAACGGCTGAGGGCGTCAATGATAATAGAGGGCAGAGAAATAGGCCCATTTGGTGGCCGGTTTTCAAAGGGCCCTGCAGTAGGCACAGGCTAAGCCGTGTATAAAAGGCCTCCCTGCCGCCGCCTCAATTGCTTACGGCCATACCACTCTGAACACGCCCGATCTCGTCCGATCTCGGAAGCTAAGCAGGGTCGGGCCTGGTTAGTACTTGGATGGGAGACCGCCTGGGAATACCAGGTGCTGTAAGCTTTTTCATCTTTCTAGGCAGCAGAGGGCGCTGCTCCCTCTCCGGGGGAGACAGGGGGCCTCCAACAACAGTGCTGGCCAGCGGCAGTGCAGTCACTTTTGCAGAGGAAGTACAAGGACGACATCACGTCCCGTGTGCCAGCAACAGCTGGCTTTCCCTCGGGGAGGCTGCAAACTTATCACAGCATGCATTTGTGTCCCTGCCGTCGCTGAACAGCGCAAATGTAGGGGAGAGAAAAGACTGCGGCCTTGCTCCCGGTGAGCACAACGGCTGAGGGCGTCAATGATAATAGAGGGCAGAGAAATAGGCCCATTTGGTGGCCGGTTTTCAAAGGGCCCTGCAGTAGGCACAGGCTAAGCCGTGTATAAAAGGCCTCCCTGCCGCCGCCTCAATTGCTTACGGCCATACCACTCTGAACACGCCCGATCTCGTCCGATCTCGGAAGCTAAGCAGGGTCGGGCCTGGTTAGTACTTGGATGGGAGACCGCCTGGGAATACCAGGTGCTGTAAGCTTTTTCATCTTTCTAGGCAGCAGAGGGCGCTGCTCCCTCTCCGGGGGAGACAGGGGGCCTCCAACAACAGTGCTGGCCAGCGGCAGTGCAGTCACTTTTGCAGAGGAAGTACAAGGACGACATCACGTCCCGTGTGCCAGCAACAGCTGGCTTTCCCTCGGGGAGGCTGCAAACTTATCACAGCATGCATTTGTGTCCCTGCCGTCGCTGAACAGCGCAAATGTAGGGGAGAGAAAAGACTGCGGCCTTGCTCCCGGTGAGCACAACGGCTGAGGGCGTCAATGATAATAGAGGGCAGAGAAATAGGCCCATTTGGTGGCCGGTTTTCAAAGGGCCCTGCAGTAGGCACAGGCTAAGCCGTGTATAAAAGGCCTCCCTGCCGCCGCCTCAATTGCTTACGGCCATACCACTCTGAACACGCCCGATCTCGCCCGATCTCGTCCGATCTCGGAAGCTAAGCAGGGTCGGGCCTGGTTAGTACTTGGATGGGAGACCGCCTGGGAATACCAGGTGCTGTAAGCTTTTTCATCTTTCTAGGCAGCAGAGGGCGCTGCTCCCTCTCCGGGGGAGACAGGGGGCCTCCAACAACAGTGCTGGCCAGCGGCAGTGCAGTCACTTTTGCAGAGGAAGTACAAGGACGACATCACGTCCCGTGTGCCAGCAACAGCTGGCTTTCCCTCGGGGAGGCTGCAAACTTATCACAGCATGCATTTGTGTCCCTGCCGTCGCTGAACAGCGCAAATGTAGGGGAGAGAAAAGACTGCGGCCTTGCTCCCGGTGAGCACAACGGCTGAGGGCGTCAATGATAATAGAGGGCAGAGAAATAGGCCCATTTGGTGGCCGGTTTTCAAAGGGCCCTGCAGTAGGCACAGGCTAAGCCGTGTATAAAAGGCCTCCCTGCCGCCGCCTCAATTGCTTACGGCCATACCACTCTGAACACGCCCGATCTCGCCCGATCTCGTCCGATCTCGGAAGCTAAGCAGGGTCGGGCCTGGTTAGTACTTGGATGGGAGACCGCCTGGGAATACCAGGTGCTGTAAGCTTTTTCATCTTTCTAGGCAGCAGAGGGCGCTGCTCCCTCTCCGGGGGAGACAGGGGGCCTCCAACAACAGTGCTGGCCAGCGGCAGTGCAGTCACTTTTGCAGAGGAAGTACAAGGACGACATCACGTCCCGTGTGCCAGCAACAGCTGGCTTTCCCTCGGGGAGGCTGCAAACTTATCACAGCATGCATTTGTGTCCCTGCCGTCGCTGAACAGCGCAAATGTAGGGGAGAGAAAAGACTGCGGCCTTGCTCCCGGTGAGCACAACGGCTGAGGGCGTCAATGATAATAGAGGGCAGAGAAATAGGCCCATTTGGTGGCCGGTTTTCAAAGGGCCCTGCAGTAGGCACAGGCTAAGCCGTGTATAAAAGGCCTCCCTGCCGCCGCCTCAATTGCTTACGGCCATACCACTCTGAACACGCCCGATCTCGTCCGATCTCGGAAGCTAAGCAGGGTCGGGCCTGGTTAGTACTTGGATGGGAGACCGCCTGGGAATACCAGGTGCTGTAAGCTTTTTCATCTTTCTAGGCAGCAGAGGGCGCTGCTCCCTCTCCGGGGGAGACAGGGGGCCTCCAACAACAGTGCTGGCCAGCGGCAGTGCAGTCACTTTTGCAGAGGAAGTACAAGGACGACATCACGTCCCGTGTGCCAGCAACAGCTGGCTTTCCCTCGGGGAGGCTGCAAACTTATCACAGCATGCATTTGTGTCCCTGCCGTCGCTGAACAGCGCAAATGTAGGGGAGAGAAAAGACTGCGGCCTTGCTCCCGGTGAGCACAACGGCTGAGGGCGTCAATGATAATAGAGGGCAGAGAAATAGGCCCATTTGGTGGCCGGTTTTCAAAGGGCCCTGCAGTAGGCACAGGCTAAGCCGTGTATAAAAGGCCTCCCTGCCGCTGCCTCAATTGCTTACGGCCATACCACTCTGAACACGCCCGATCTCGTCCGATCTCGGAAGCTAAGCAGGGTCGGGCCTGGTTAGTACTTGGATGGGAGACCGCCTGGGAATACCAGGTGCTGTAAGCTTTTTCATCTTTCTAGGCAGCAGAGGGCGCTGCTCCCTCTCCGGGGGAGACAGGGGGCCTCCAACAACAGTGCTGGCCAGCGGCAGTGCAGTCACTTTTGCAGAGGAAGTACAAGGACGACATCACGTCCCGTGTGCCAGCAACAGCTGGCTTTCCCTCGGGGAGGCTGCAAACTTATCACAGCATGCATTTGTGTCCCTGCCGTCGCTGAACAGCGCAAATGTAGGGGAGAGAAAAGACTGCGGCCTTGCTCCCGGTGAGCACAACGGCTGAGGGCGTCAATGATAATAGAGGGCAGAGAAATAGGCCCATTTGGTGGCCGGTTTTCAAAGGGCCCTGCAGTAGGCACAGGCTAAGCCGTGTATAAAAGGCCTCCCTGCCGCCGCCTCAATTGCTTACGGCCATACCACTCTGAACACGCCCGATCTCGTCCGATCTCGGAAGCTAAGCAGGGTCGGGCCTGGTTAGTACTTGGATGGGAGACCGCCTGGGAATACCAGGTGCTGTAAGCTTTTTCATCTTTCTAGGCAGCAGAGGGCGCTGCTCCCTCTCCGGGGGAGACAGGGGGCCTCCAACAACAGTGCTGGCCAGCGGCAGTGCAGTCACTTTTGCAGAGGAAGTACAAGGACGACATCACGTCCCGTGTGCCAGCAACAGCTGGCTTTCCCTCGGGGAGGCTGCAAACTTATCACAGCATGCATTTGTGTCCCTGCCGTCGCTGAACAGCGCAAATGTAGGGGAGAGAAAAGACTGCGGCCTTGCTCCCGGTGAGCACAACGGCTGAGGGCGTCAATGATAATAGAGGGCAGAGAAATAGGCCCATTTGGTGGCCGGTTTTCAAAGGGCCCTGCAGTAGGCACAGGCTAAGCCGTGTATAAAAGGCCTCCCTGCCGCCGCCTCAATTGCTTACGGCCATACCACTCTGAACACGCCCGATCTCGTCCGATCTCGGAAGCTAAGCAGGGTCGGGCCTGGTTAGTACTTGGATGGGAGACCGCCTGGGAATACCAGGTGCTGTAAGCTTTTTCATCTTTCTAGGCAGCAGAGGGCGCTGCTCCCTCTCCGGGGGAGACGGGGGGCCTCCAACAACAGTGCTGGCCAGCGGCAATGCAGTCACTTTTGCAGAGGAAGTACAAGGACGACATCACGTCCCGTGTGCCAGCAACAGCTGGCTTTCCCTCGGGGAGGCTGCAAACTTATCACAGCATGCATTTGTGTCCCTGCTGTCGCTGAACAGCGCAAATGTAGGGGAGAGAAAAGACTGCGGCCTTGCTCCCGGTGAGCACAACGGCTGAGGGCGTCAATGATAATAGAGGGCAGAGAAATAGGCCCATTTGGTGGCCGGTTTTCAAAGGGCCCTGCAGTAGGCACAGGCTAAGCCGTGTATAAAAGGCCTCCCTGCCGCCGCCTCAATTGCTTACGGCCATACCACTCTGAACACGCCCGATCTCGTCCGATCTCGGAAGCTAAGCAGGGTCGGGCCTGGTTAGTACTTGGATGGGAGACCGCCTGGGAATACCAGGTGCTGTAAGCTTTTTCATCTTTCTAGGCAGCAGAGGGCGCTGCTCCCTCTCCGGGGGAGACAGGGGGCCTCCAACAACAGTGCTGGCCAGCGGCAGTGCAGTCACTTTTGCAGAGGAAGTACAAGGACGACATCACGTCCCGTGTGCCAGCAACAGCTGGCTTTCCCTCGGGGAGGCTGCAAACTTATCACAGCATGCATTTGTGTCCCTGCCGTCGCTGAACAGCGCAAATGTAGGGGAGAGAAAAGACTGCGGCCTTGCTCCCGGTGAGCACAACGGCTGAGGGCGTCAATGATAATAGAGGGCAGAGAAATAGGCCCATTTGGTGGCCGGTTTTCAAAGGGCCCTGCAGTAGGCACAGGCTAAGCCGTGTATAAAAGGCCTCCCTGCCGCCGCCTCAATTGCTTACGGCCATACCACTCTGAACACGCCCGATCTCGTCCGATCTCGGAAGCTAAGCAGGGTCGGGCCTGGTTAGTACTTGGATGGGAGACCGCCTGGGAATACCAGGTGCTGTAAGCTTTTTCATCTTTCTAGGCAGCAGAGGGCGCTGCTCCCTCTCCGGGGGAGACAGGGGGCCTCCAACAACAGTGCTGGCCAGCGGCAGTGCAGTCACTTTTGCAGAGGAAGTACAAGGACGACATCACGTCCCGTGTGCCAGCAACAGCTGGCTTTCCCTCGGGGAGGCTGCAAACTTATCACAGCATGCATTTGTGTCCCTGCCGTCGCTGAACAGCGCAAATGTAGGGGAGAGAAAAGACTGCGGCCTTGCTCCCGGTGAGCACAACGGCTGAGGGCGTCAATGATAATAGAGGGCAGAGAAATAGGCCCATTTGGTGGCCGGTTTTCAAAGGGCCCTGCAGTAGGCACAGGCTAAGCCGTGTATAAAAGGCCTCCCTGCCGCCGCCTCAATTGCTTACGGCCATACCACTCTGAACACGCCCGATCTCGTCCGATCTCGGAAGCTAAGCAGGGTCGGGCCTGGTTAGTACTTGGATGGGAGACCGCCTGGGAATACCAGGTGCTGTAAGCTTTTTCATCTTTCTAGGCAGCAGAGGGCGCTGCTCCCTCTCCGGGGGAGACAGGGGGCCTCCAACAACAGTGCTGGCCAGCGGCAGTGCAGTCACTTTTGCAGAGGAAGTACAAGGACGACATCACGTCCCGTGTGCCAGCAACAGCTGGCTTTCCCTCGGGGAGGCTGCAAACTTATCACAGCATGCATTTGTGTCCCTGCCGTCGCTGAACAGCGCAAATGTAGGGGAGAGAAAAGACTGCGGCCTTGCTCCCGGTGAGCACAACGGCTGAGGGCGTCAATGATAATAGAGGGCAGAGAAATAGGCCCATTTGGTGGCCGGTTTTCAAAGGGCCCTGCAGTAGGCACAGGCTAAGCCGTGTATAAAAGGCCTCCCTGCCGCCGCCTCAATTGCTTACGGCCATACCACTCTGAACACGCCCGATCTCGTCCGATCTCGGAAGCTAAGCAGGGTCGGGCCTGGTTAGTACTTGGATGGGAGACCGCCTGGGAATACCAGGTGCTGTAAGCTTTTTCATCTTTCTAGGCAGCAGAGGGCGCTGCTCCCTCTCCGGGGGAGACAGGGGGCCTCCAACAACAGTGCTGGCCAGCGGCAGTGCAGTCACTTTTGCAGAGGAAGTACAAGGACGACATCACGTCCCGTGTGCCAGCAACAGCTGGCTTTCCCTCGGGGAGGCTGCAAACTTATCACAGCATGCATTTGTGTCCCTGCCGTCGCTGAACAGCGCAAATGTAGGGGAGAGAAAAGACTGCGGCCTTGCTCCCGGTGAGCACAACGGCTGAGGGCGTCAATGATAATAGAGGGCAGAGAAATAGGCCCATTTGGTGGCCGGTTTTCAAAGGGCCCTGCAGTAGGCACAGGCTAAGCCGTGTATAAAAGGCCTCCCTGCCGCCGCCTCAATTGCTTACGGCCATACCACTCTGAACACGCCCGATCTCGTCCGATCTCGGAAGCTAAGCAGGGTCGGGCCTGGTTAGTACTTGGATGGGAGACCGCCTGGGAATACCAGGTGCTGTAAGCTTTTTCATCTTTCTAGGCAGCAGAGGGCGCTGCTCCCTCTCCGGGGGAGACAGGGGGCCTCCAACAACAGTGCTGGCCAGCGGCAGTGCAGTCACTTTTGCAGAGGAAGTACAAGGACGACATCACGTCCCGTGTGCCAGCAACAGCTGGCTTTCCCTCGGGGAGGCTGCAAACTTATCACAGCATGCATTTGTGTCCCTGCCGTCGCTGAACAGCGCAAATGTAGGGGAGAGAAAAGACTGCGGCCTTGCTCCCGGTGAGCACAACGGCTGAGGGCGTCAATGATAATAGAGGGCAGAGAAATAGGCCCATTTGGTGGCCGGTTTTCAAAGGGCCCTGCAGTAGGCACAGGCTAAGCCGTGTATAAAAGGCCTCCCTGCCGCCGCCTCAATTGCTTACGGCCATACCACTCTGAACACGCCCGATCTCGTCCGATCTCGGAAGCTAAGCAGGGTCGGGCCTGGTTAGTACTTGGATGGGAGACCGCCTGGGAATACCAGGTGCTGTAAGCTTTTTCATCTTTCTAGGCAGCAGAGGGCGCTGCTCCCTCTCCGGGGGAGACAGGGGGCCTCCAACAACAGTGCTGGCCAGCGGCAGTGCAGTCACTTTTGCAGAGGAAGTACAAGGACGACATCACGTCCCGTGTGCCAGCAACAGCTGGCTTTCCCTCGGGGAGGCTGCAAACTTATCACAGCATGCATTTGTGTCCCTGCCGTCGCTGAACAGCGCAAATGTAGGGGAGAGAAAAGACTGCGGCCTTGCTCCCGGTGAGCACAACGGCTGAGGGCGTCAATGATAATAGAGGGCAGAGAAATAGGCCCATTTGGTGGCCGGTTTTCAAAGGGCCCTGCAGTAGGCACAGGCTAAGCCGTGTATAAAAGGCCTCCCTGCCGCCGCTTCAATTGCTTACGGCCATACCACTCTGAACACGCCCGATCTCGTCCGATCTCGGAAGCTAAGCAGGGTCGGGCCTGGTTAGTACTTGGATGGGAGACCGCCTGGGAATACCAGGTGCTGTAAGCTTTTTCATCTTTCTAGGCAGCAGAGGGCGCTGCTCCCTCTCCGGGGGAGACAGGGGGCCTCCAACAACAGTGCTGGCCAGCGGCAGTGCAGTCACTTTTGCAGAGGAAGTACAAGGACGACATCACGTCCCGTGTGCCAGCAACAGCTGGCTTTCCCTCGGGGAGGCTGCAAACTTATCACAGCATGCATTTGTGTCCCTGCCGTCGCTGAACAGCGCAAATGTAGGGGAGAGAAAAGACTGCGGCCTTGCTCCCGGTGAGCACAACGGCTGAGGGCGTCAATGATAATAGAGGGCAGAGAAATAGGCCCATTTGGTGGCCGGTTTTCAAAGGGCCCTGCAGTAGGCACAGGCTAAGCCGTGTATAAAAGGCCTCCCTGCCGCCGCCTCAATTGCTTACGGCCATACCACTCTGAACACGCCCGATCTCGTCCGATCTCGGAAGCTAAGCAGGGTCGGGCCTGGTTAGTACTTGGATGGGAGACCGCCTGGGAATACCAGGTGCTGTAAGCTTTTTCATCTTTCTAGGCAGCAGAGGGCGCTGCTCCCTCTCCGGGGGAGACAGGGGGCCTCCAACAACAGTGCTGGCCAGCGGCAGTGCAGTCACTTTTGCAGAGGAAGTACAAGGACGACATCACGTCCCGTGTGCCAGCAACAGCTGGCTTTCCCTCGGGGAGGCTGCAAACTTATCACAGCATGCATTTGTGTCCCTGCCGTCGCTGAACAGCGCAAATGTAGGGGAGAGAAAAGACTGCGGCCTTGCTCCCGGTGAGCACAACGGCTGAGGGCGTCAATGATAATAGAGGGCAGAGAAATAGGCCCATTTGGTGGCCGGTTTTCAAAGGGCCCTGCAGTAGGCACAGGCTAAGCCGTGTATAAAAGGCCTCCCTGCCGCCGCCGCCTCAATTGCTTACGGCCATACCACTCTGAACACGCCCGATCTCGTCCGATCTCGGAAGCTAAGCAGGGTCGGGCCTGGTTAGTACTTGGATGGGAGACCGCCTGGGAATACCAGGTGCTGTAAGCTTTTTCATCTTTCTAGGCAGCAGAGGGCGCTGCTCCCTCTCCGGGGGAGACAGGGGGCCTCCAACAACAGTGCTGGCCAGCGGCAGTGCAGTCACTTTTGCAGAGGAAGTACAAGGACGACATCACGTCCCGTGTGCCAGCAACAGCTGGCTTTCCCTCGGGGAGGCTGCAAACTTATCACAGCATGCATTTGTGTCCCTGCCGTCGCTGAACAGCGCAAATGTAGGGGAGAGAAAAGACTGCGGCCTTGCTCCCGGTGAGCACAACGGCTGAGGGCGTCAATGATAATAGAGGGCAGAGAAATAGGCCCATTTGGTGGCCGGTTTTCAAAGGGCCCTGCAGTAGGCACAGGCTAAGCCGTGTATAAAAGGCCTCCCTGCCGCCGCCTCAATTGCTTACGGCCATACCACTCTGAACACGCCCGATCTCGTCCGATCTCGGAAGCTAAGCAGGGTCGGGCCTGGTTAGTACTTGGATGGGAGACCGCCTGGGAATACCAGGTGCTGTAAGCTTTTTCATCTTTCTAGGCAGCAGAGGGCGCTGCTCCCTCTCCGGGGGAGACAGGGGGCCTCCAACAACAGTGCTGGCCAGCGGCAGTGCAGTCACTTTTGCAGAGGAAGTACAAGGACGACATCACGTCCCGTGTGCCAGCAACAGCTGGCTTTCCCTCGGGGAGGCTGCAAACTTATCACAGCATGCATTTGTGTCCCTGCCGTCGCTGAACAGCGCAAATGTAGGGGAGAGAAAAGACTGCGGCCTTGCTCCCGGTGAGCACAACGGCTGAGGGCGTCAATGATAATAGAGGGCAGAGAAATAGGCCCATTTGGTGGCCGGTTTTCAAAAGGCCCTGCAGTAGGCACAGGCTAAGCCGTGTATAAAAGGCCTCCCTGCCGCCGCCTCAATTGCTTACGGCCATACCACTCTGAACACGCCCGATCTCGTCCGATCTCGGAAGCTAAGCAGGGTCGGGCCTGGTTAGTACTTGGATGGGAGACCGCCTGGGAATACCAGGTGCTGTAAGCTTTTTCATCTTTCTAGGCAGCAGAGGGCGCTGCTCCCTCTCCGGGGGAGACAGGGGGCCTCCAACAACAGTGCTGGCCAGCGGCAGTGCAGTCACTTTTGCAGAGGAAGTACAAGGACGACATCACGTCCCGTGTGCCAGCAACAGCTGGCTTTCCCTCGGGGAGGCTGCAAACTTATCACAGCATGCATTTGTGTCCCTGCCGTCGCTGAACAGCGCAAATGTAGGGGAGAGAAAAGACTGCGGCCTTGCTCCCGGTGAGCACAACGGCTGAGGGCGTCAATGATAATAGAGGGCAGAGAAATAGGCCCATTTGGTGGCCGGTTTTCAAAGGGCCCTGCAGTAGGCACAGGCTAAGCCGTGTATAAAAGGCCTCCCTGCCGCCGCCTCAATTGCTTACGGCCATACCACTCTGAACACGCCCGATCTCGTCCGATCTCGGAAGCTAAGCAGGGTCGGGCCTGGTTAGTACTTGGATGGGAGACCGCCTGGGAATACCAGGTGCTGTAAGCTTTTTCATCTTTCTAGGCAGCAGAGGGCGCTGCTCCCTCTCCGGGGGAGACAGGGGGCCTCCAACAACAGTGCTGGCCAGCGGCAGTGCAGTCACTTTTGCAGAGGAAGTACAAGGACGACATCACGTCCCGTGTGCCAGCAACAGCTGGCTTTCCCTCGGGGAGGCTGCAAACTTATCACAGCATGCATTTGTGTCCCTGCCGTCGCTGAACAGCGCAAATGTAGGGGAGAGAAAAGACTGCGGCCTTGCTCCCGGTGAGCACAACGGCTGAGGGCGTCAATGATAATAGAGGGCAGAGAAATAGGCCCATTTGGTGGCCGGTTTTCAAAGGGCCCTGCAGTAGGCACAGGCTAAGCCGTGTATAAAAGGCCTCCCTGCCGCCGCCTCAATTGCTTACGGCCATACCACTCTGAACACGCCCGATCTCGTCCGATCTCGGAAGCTGAGCAGGGTCGGGCCTGGTTAGTACTTGGATGGGAGACCGCCTGGGAATACCAGGTGCTGTAAGCTTTTTCATCTTTCTAGGCAGCAGAGGGCGCTGCTCCCTCTCCGGGGGAGACAGGGGGCCTCCAACAACAGTGCTGGCCAGCGGCAGTGCAGTCACTTTTGCAGAGGAAGTACAAGGACGACATCACGTCCCGTGTGCCAGCAACAGCTGGCTTTCCCTCGGGGAGGCTGCAAACTTATCACAGCATGCATTTGTGTCCCTGCCGTCGCTGAACAGCGCAAATGTAGGGGAGAGAAAAGACTGCGGCCTTGCTCCCGGTGAGCACAACGGCTGAGGGCGTCAATGATAATAGAGGGCAGAGAAATAGGCCCATTTGGTGGCCGGTTTTCAAAAGGCCCTGCAGTAGGCACAGGCTAAGCCGTGTATAAAAG
Organism: Centroberyx gerrardi; assembly: GCF_048128805.1. NCBI lineage: Eukaryota > Metazoa > Chordata > Actinopteri > Beryciformes > Berycidae > Centroberyx > Centroberyx gerrardi. The sequence goes on along the minus strand of NC_136006.1, from coordinate 23,986,385 downwards.
GCCTCCCTGCCGCCGCCTCAATTGCTTACGGCCATACCACTCTGAACACGCCCGATCTCGTCCGATCTCGGAAGCTAAGCAGGGTCGGGCCTGGTTAGTACTTGGATGGGAGACCGCCTGGGAATACCAGGTGCTGTAAGCTTTTTCATCTTTCTAGGCAGCAGAGGGCGCTGCTCCCTCTCCGGGGGAGACAGGGGGCCTCCAACAACAGTGCTGGCCAGCGGCAGTGCAGTCACTTTTGCAGAGGAAGTACAAGGACGACATCACGTCCCGTGTGCCAGCAACAGCTGGCTTTCCCTCGGGGAGGCTGCAAACTTATCACAGCATGCATTTGTGTCCCTGCCGTCGCTGAACAGCGCAAATGTAGGGGAGAGAAAAGACTGCGGCCTTGCTCCCGGTGAGCACAACGGCTGAGGGCGTCAATGATAATAGAGGGCAGAGAAATAGGCCCATTTGGTGGCCGGTTTTCAAAGGGCCCTGCAGTAGGCACAGGCTAAGCCGTGTATAAAAGGCCTCCCTGCCGCCGCCTCAATTGCTTACGGCCATACCACTCTGAACACGCCCGATCTCGTCCGATCTCGGAAGCTAAGCAGGGTCGGGCCTGGTTAGTACTTGGATGGGAGACCGCCTGGGAATACCAGGTGCTGTAAGCTTTTTCATCTTTCTAGGCAGCAGAGGGCGCTGCTCCCTCTCCGGGGGAGACAGGGGGCCTCCAACAACAGTGCTGGCCAGCGGCAGTGCAGTCACTTTTGCAGAGGAAGTACAAGGACGACATCACGTCCCGTGTGCCAGCAACAGCTGGCTTTCCCTCGGGGAGGCTGCAAACTTATCACAGCATGCATTTGTGTCCCTGCCGTCGCTGAACAGCGCAAATGTAGGGGAGAGAAAAGACTGCGGCCTTGCTCCCGGTGAGCACAACGGCTGAGGGCGTCAATGATAATAGAGGGCAGAGAAATAGGCCCATTTGGTGGCCGGTTTTCAAAGGGCCCTGCAGTAGGCACAGGCTAAGCCGTGTATAAAAGGCCTCCCTGCCGCCGCCTCAATTGCTTACGGCCATACCACTCTGAACACGCCCGATCTCGTCCGATCTCGGAAGCTAAGCAGGGTCGGGCCTGGTTAGTACTTGGATGGGAGACCGCCTGGGAATACCAGGTGCTGTAAGCTTTTTCATCTTTCTAGGCAGCAGAGGGCGCTGCTCCCTCTCCGGGGGAGACAGGGGGCCTCCAACAACAGTGCTGGCCAGCGGCAGTGCAGTCACTTTTGCAGAGGAAGTACAAGGACGACATCACGTCCCGTGTGCCAGCAACAGCTGGCTTTCCCTCGGGGAGGCTGCAAACTTATCACAGCATGCATTTGTGTCCCTGCCGTCGCTGAACAGCGCAAATGTAGGGGAGAGAAAAGACTGCGGCCTTGCTCCCGGTGAGCACAACGGCTGAGGGCGTCAATGATAATAGAGGGCAGAGAAATAGGCCCATTTGGTGGCCGGTTTTCAAAGGGCCCTGCAGTAGGCACAGGCTAAGCCGTGTATAAAAGGCCTCCCTGCCGCCGCCTCAATTGCTTACGGCCATACCACTCTGAACACGCCCGATCTCGCCCGATCTCGTCCGATCTCGGAAGCTAAGCAGGGTCGGGCCTGGTTAGTACTTGGATGGGAGACCGCCTGGGAATACCAGGTGCTGTAAGCTTTTTCATCTTTCTAGGCAGCAGAGGGCGCTGCTCCCTCTCCGGGGGAGACAGGGGGCCTCCAACAACAGTGCTGGCCAGCGGCAGTGCAGTCACTTTTGCAGAGGAAGTACAAGGACGACATCACGTCCCGTGTGCCAGCAACAGCTGGCTTTCCCTCGGGGAGGCTGCAAACTTATCACAGCATGCATTTGTGTCCCTGCCGTCGCTGAACAGCGCAAATGTAGGGGAGAGAAAAGACTGCGGCCTTGCTCCCGGTGAGCACAACGGCTGAGGGCGTCAATGATAATAGAGGGCAGAGAAATAGGCCCATTTGGTGGCCGGTTTTCAAAGGGCCCTGCAGTAGGCACAGGCTAAGCCGTGTATAAAAGGCCTCCCTGCCGCCGCCTCAATTGCTTACGGCCATACCACTCTGAACACGCCCGATCTCGCCCGATCTCGTCCGATCTCGGAAGCTAAGCAGGGTCGGGCCTGGTTAGTACTTGGATGGGAGACCGCCTGGGAATACCAGGTGCTGTAAGCTTTTTCATCTTTCTAGGCAGCAGAGGGCGCTGCTCCCTCTCCGGGGGAGACAGGGGGCCTCCAACAACAGTGCTGGCCAGCGGCAGTGCAGTCACTTTTGCAGAGGAAGTACAAGGACGACATCACGTCCCGTGTGCCAGCAACAGCTGGCTTTCCCTCGGGGAGGCTGCAAACTTATCACAGCATGCATTTGTGTCCCTGCCGTCGCTGAACAGCGCAAATGTAGGGGAGAGAAAAGACTGCGGCCTTGCTCCCGGTGAGCACAACGGCTGAGGGCGTCAATGATAATAGAGGGCAGAGAAATAGGCCCATTTGGTGGCCGGTTTTCAAAGGGCCCTGCAGTAGGCACAGGCTAAGCCGTGTATAAAAGGCCTCCCTGCCGCCGCCTCAATTGCTTACGGCCATACCACTCTGAACACGCCCGATCTCGTCCGATCTCGGAAGCTAAGCAGGGTCGGGCCTGGTTAGTACTTGGATGGGAGACCGCCTGGGAATACCAGGTGCTGTAAGCTTTTTCATCTTTCTAGGCAGCAGAGGGCGCTGCTCCCTCTCCGGGGGAGACAGGGGGCCTCCAACAACAGTGCTGGCCAGCGGCAGTGCAGTCACTTTTGCAGAGGAAGTACAAGGACGACATCACGTCCCGTGTGCCAGCAACAGCTGGCTTTCCCTCGGGGAGGCTGCAAACTTATCACAGCATGCATTTGTGTCCCTGCCGTCGCTGAACAGCGCAAATGTAGGGGAGAGAAAAGACTGCGGCCTTGCTCCCGGTGAGCACAACGGCTGAGGGCGTCAATGATAATAGAGGGCAGAGAAATAGGCCCATTTGGTGGCCGGTTTTCAAAGGGCCCTGCAGTAGGCACAGGCTAAGCCGTGTATAAAAGGCCTCCCTGCCGCTGCCTCAATTGCTTACGGCCATACCACTCTGAACACGCCCGATCTCGTCCGATCTCGGAAGCTAAGCAGGGTCGGGCCTGGTTAGTACTTGGATGGGAGACCGCCTGGGAATACCAGGTGCTGTAAGCTTTTTCATCTTTCTAGGCAGCAGAGGGCGCTGCTCCCTCTCCGGGGGAGACAGGGGGCCTCCAACAACAGTGCTGGCCAGCGGCAGTGCAGTCACTTTTGCAGAGGAAGTACAAGGACGACATCACGTCCCGTGTGCCAGCAACAGCTGGCTTTCCCTCGGGGAGGCTGCAAACTTATCACAGCATGCATTTGTGTCCCTGCCGTCGCTGAACAGCGCAAATGTAGGGGAGAGAAAAGACTGCGGCCTTGCTCCCGGTGAGCACAACGGCTGAGGGCGTCAATGATAATAGAGGGCAGAGAAATAGGCCCATTTGGTGGCCGGTTTTCAAAGGGCCCTGCAGTAGGCACAGGCTAAGCCGTGTATAAAAGGCCTCCCTGCCGCCGCCTCAATTGCTTACGGCCATACCACTCTGAACACGCCCGATCTCGTCCGATCTCGGAAGCTAAGCAGGGTCGGGCCTGGTTAGTACTTGGATGGGAGACCGCCTGGGAATACCAGGTGCTGTAAGCTTTTTCATCTTTCTAGGCAGCAGAGGGCGCTGCTCCCTCTCCGGGGGAGACAGGGGGCCTCCAACAACAGTGCTGGCCAGCGGCAGTGCAGTCACTTTTGCAGAGGAAGTACAAGGACGACATCACGTCCCGTGTGCCAGCAACAGCTGGCTTTCCCTCGGGGAGGCTGCAAACTTATCACAGCATGCATTTGTGTCCCTGCCGTCGCTGAACAGCGCAAATGTAGGGGAGAGAAAAGACTGCGGCCTTGCTCCCGGTGAGCACAACGGCTGAGGGCGTCAATGATAATAGAGGGCAGAGAAATAGGCCCATTTGGTGGCCGGTTTTCAAAGGGCCCTGCAGTAGGCACAGGCTAAGCCGTGTATAAAAGGCCTCCCTGCCGCCGCCTCAATTGCTTACGGCCATACCACTCTGAACACGCCCGATCTCGTCCGATCTCGGAAGCTAAGCAGGGTCGGGCCTGGTTAGTACTTGGATGGGAGACCGCCTGGGAATACCAGGTGCTGTAAGCTTTTTCATCTTTCTAGGCAGCAGAGGGCGCTGCTCCCTCTCCGGGGGAGACGGGGGGCCTCCAACAACAGTGCTGGCCAGCGGCAATGCAGTCACTTTTGCAGAGGAAGTACAAGGACGACATCACGTCCCGTGTGCCAGCAACAGCTGGCTTTCCCTCGGGGAGGCTGCAAACTTATCACAGCATGCATTTGTGTCCCTGCTGTCGCTGAACAGCGCAAATGTAGGGGAGAGAAAAGACTGCGGCCTTGCTCCCGGTGAGCACAACGGCTGAGGGCGTCAATGATAATAGAGGGCAGAGAAATAGGCCCATTTGGTGGCCGGTTTTCAAAGGGCCCTGCAGTAGGCACAGGCTAAGCCGTGTATAAAAGGCCTCCCTGCCGCCGCCTCAATTGCTTACGGCCATACCACTCTGAACACGCCCGATCTCGTCCGATCTCGGAAGCTAAGCAGGGTCGGGCCTGGTTAGTACTTGGATGGGAGACCGCCTGGGAATACCAGGTGCTGTAAGCTTTTTCATCTTTCTAGGCAGCAGAGGGCGCTGCTCCCTCTCCGGGGGAGACAGGGGGCCTCCAACAACAGTGCTGGCCAGCGGCAGTGCAGTCACTTTTGCAGAGGAAGTACAAGGACGACATCACGTCCCGTGTGCCAGCAACAGCTGGCTTTCCCTCGGGGAGGCTGCAAACTTATCACAGCATGCATTTGTGTCCCTGCCGTCGCTGAACAGCGCAAATGTAGGGGAGAGAAAAGACTGCGGCCTTGCTCCCGGTGAGCACAACGGCTGAGGGCGTCAATGATAATAGAGGGCAGAGAAATAGGCCCATTTGGTGGCCGGTTTTCAAAGGGCCCTGCAGTAGGCACAGGCTAAGCCGTGTATAAAAGGCCTCCCTGCCGCCGCCTCAATTGCTTACGGCCATACCACTCTGAACACGCCCGATCTCGTCCGATCTCGGAAGCTAAGCAGGGTCGGGCCTGGTTAGTACTTGGATGGGAGACCGCCTGGGAATACCAGGTGCTGTAAGCTTTTTCATCTTTCTAGGCAGCAGAGGGCGCTGCTCCCTCTCCGGGGGAGACAGGGGGCCTCCAACAACAGTGCTGGCCAGCGGCAGTGCAGTCACTTTTGCAGAGGAAGTACAAGGACGACATCACGTCCCGTGTGCCAGCAACAGCTGGCTTTCCCTCGGGGAGGCTGCAAACTTATCACAGCATGCATTTGTGTCCCTGCCGTCGCTGAACAGCGCAAATGTAGGGGAGAGAAAAGACTGCGGCCTTGCTCCCGGTGAGCACAACGGCTGAGGGCGTCAATGATAATAGAGGGCAGAGAAATAGGCCCATTTGGTGGCCGGTTTTCAAAGGGCCCTGCAGTAGGCACAGGCTAAGCCGTGTATAAAAGGCCTCCCTGCCGCCGCCTCAATTGCTTACGGCCATACCACTCTGAACACGCCCGATCTCGTCCGATCTCGGAAGCTAAGCAGGGTCGGGCCTGGTTAGTACTTGGATGGGAGACCGCCTGGGAATACCAGGTGCTGTAAGCTTTTTCATCTTTCTAGGCAGCAGAGGGCGCTGCTCCCTCTCCGGGGGAGACAGGGGGCCTCCAACAACAGTGCTGGCCAGCGGCAGTGCAGTCACTTTTGCAGAGGAAGTACAAGGACGACATCACGTCCCGTGTGCCAGCAACAGCTGGCTTTCCCTCGGGGAGGCTGCAAACTTATCACAGCATGCATTTGTGTCCCTGCCGTCGCTGAACAGCGCAAATGTAGGGGAGAGAAAAGACTGCGGCCTTGCTCCCGGTGAGCACAACGGCTGAGGGCGTCAATGATAATAGAGGGCAGAGAAATAGGCCCATTTGGTGGCCGGTTTTCAAAGGGCCCTGCAGTAGGCACAGGCTAAGCCGTGTATAAAAGGCCTCCCTGCCGCCGCCTCAATTGCTTACGGCCATACCACTCTGAACACGCCCGATCTCGTCCGATCTCGGAAGCTAAGCAGGGTCGGGCCTGGTTAGTACTTGGATGGGAGACCGCCTGGGAATACCAGGTGCTGTAAGCTTTTTCATCTTTCTAGGCAGCAGAGGGCGCTGCTCCCTCTCCGGGGGAGACAGGGGGCCTCCAACAACAGTGCTGGCCAGCGGCAGTGCAGTCACTTTTGCAGAGGAAGTACAAGGACGACATCACGTCCCGTGTGCCAGCAACAGCTGGCTTTCCCTCGGGGAGGCTGCAAACTTATCACAGCATGCATTTGTGTCCCTGCCGTCGCTGAACAGCGCAAATGTAGGGGAGAGAAAAGACTGCGGCCTTGCTCCCGGTGAGCACAACGGCTGAGGGCGTCAATGATAATAGAGGGCAGAGAAATAGGCCCATTTGGTGGCCGGTTTTCAAAGGGCCCTGCAGTAGGCACAGGCTAAGCCGTGTATAAAAGGCCTCCCTGCCGCCGCCTCAATTGCTTACGGCCATACCACTCTGAACACGCCCGATCTCGTCCGATCTCGGAAGCTAAGCAGGGTCGGGCCTGGTTAGTACTTGGATGGGAGACCGCCTGGGAATACCAGGTGCTGTAAGCTTTTTCATCTTTCTAGGCAGCAGAGGGCGCTGCTCCCTCTCCGGGGGAGACAGGGGGCCTCCAACAACAGTGCTGGCCAGCGGCAGTGCAGTCACTTTTGCAGAGGAAGTACAAGGACGACATCACGTCCCGTGTGCCAGCAACAGCTGGCTTTCCCTCGGGGAGGCTGCAAACTTATCACAGCATGCATTTGTGTCCCTGCCGTCGCTGAACAGCGCAAATGTAGGGGAGAGAAAAGACTGCGGCCTTGCTCCCGGTGAGCACAACGGCTGAGGGCGTCAATGATAATAGAGGGCAGAGAAATAGGCCCATTTGGTGGCCGGTTTTCAAAGGGCCCTGCAGTAGGCACAGGCTAAGCCGTGTATAAAAGGCCTCCCTGCCGCCGCCTCAATTGCTTACGGCCATACCACTCTGAACACGCCCGATCTCGTCCGATCTCGGAAGCTAAGCAGGGTCGGGCCTGGTTAGTACTTGGATGGGAGACCGCCTGGGAATACCAGGTGCTGTAAGCTTTTTCATCTTTCTAGGCAGCAGAGGGCGCTGCTCCCTCTCCGGGGGAGACAGGGGGCCTCCAACAACAGTGCTGGCCAGCGGCAGTGCAGTCACTTTTGCAGAGGAAGTACAAGGACGACATCACGTCCCGTGTGCCAGCAACAGCTGGCTTTCCCTCGGGGAGGCTGCAAACTTATCACAGCATGCATTTGTGTCCCTGCCGTCGCTGAACAGCGCAAATGTAGGGGAGAGAAAAGACTGCGGCCTTGCTCCCGGTGAGCACAACGGCTGAGGGCGTCAATGATAATAGAGGGCAGAGAAATAGGCCCATTTGGTGGCCGGTTTTCAAAGGGCCCTGCAGTAGGCACAGGCTAAGCCGTGTATAAAAGGCCTCCCTGCCGCCGCTTCAATTGCTTACGGCCATACCACTCTGAACACGCCCGATCTCGTCCGATCTCGGAAGCTAAGCAGGGTCGGGCCTGGTTAGTACTTGGATGGGAGACCGCCTGGGAATACCAGGTGCTGTAAGCTTTTTCATCTTTCTAGGCAGCAGAGGGCGCTGCTCCCTCTCCGGGGGAGACAGGGGGCCTCCAACAACAGTGCTGGCCAGCGGCAGTGCAGTCACTTTTGCAGAGGAAGTACAAGGACGACATCACGTCCCGTGTGCCAGCAACAGCTGGCTTTCCCTCGGGGAGGCTGCAAACTTATCACAGCATGCATTTGTGTCCCTGCCGTCGCTGAACAGCGCAAATGTAGGGGAGAGAAAAGACTGCGGCCTTGCTCCCGGTGAGCACAACGGCTGAGGGCGTCAATGATAATAGAGGGCAGAGAAATAGGCCCATTTGGTGGCCGGTTTTCAAAGGGCCCTGCAGTAGGCACAGGCTAAGCCGTGTATAAAAGGCCTCCCTGCCGCCGCCTCAATTGCTTACGGCCATACCACTCTGAACACGCCCGATCTCGTCCGATCTCGGAAGCTAAGCAGGGTCGGGCCTGGTTAGTACTTGGATGGGAGACCGCCTGGGAATACCAGGTGCTGTAAGCTTTTTCATCTTTCTAGGCAGCAGAGGGCGCTGCTCCCTCTCCGGGGGAGACAGGGGGCCTCCAACAACAGTGCTGGCCAGCGGCAGTGCAGTCACTTTTGCAGAGGAAGTACAAGGACGACATCACGTCCCGTGTGCCAGCAACAGCTGGCTTTCCCTCGGGGAGGCTGCAAACTTATCACAGCATGCATTTGTGTCCCTGCCGTCGCTGAACAGCGCAAATGTAGGGGAGAGAAAAGACTGCGGCCTTGCTCCCGGTGAGCACAACGGCTGAGGGCGTCAATGATAATAGAGGGCAGAGAAATAGGCCCATTTGGTGGCCGGTTTTCAAAGGGCCCTGCAGTAGGCACAGGCTAAGCCGTGTATAAAAGGCCTCCCTGCCGCCGCCGCCTCAATTGCTTACGGCCATACCACTCTGAACACGCCCGATCTCGTCCGATCTCGGAAGCTAAGCAGGGTCGGGCCTGGTTAGTACTTGGATGGGAGACCGCCTGGGAATACCAGGTGCTGTAAGCTTTTTCATCTTTCTAGGCAGCAGAGGGCGCTGCTCCCTCTCCGGGGGAGACAGGGGGCCTCCAACAACAGTGCTGGCCAGCGGCAGTGCAGTCACTTTTGCAGAGGAAGTACAAGGACGACATCACGTCCCGTGTGCCAGCAACAGCTGGCTTTCCCTCGGGGAGGCTGCAAACTTATCACAGCATGCATTTGTGTCCCTGCCGTCGCTGAACAGCGCAAATGTAGGGGAGAGAAAAGACTGCGGCCTTGCTCCCGGTGAGCACAACGGCTGAGGGCGTCAATGATAATAGAGGGCAGAGAAATAGGCCCATTTGGTGGCCGGTTTTCAAAGGGCCCTGCAGTAGGCACAGGCTAAGCCGTGTATAAAAGGCCTCCCTGCCGCCGCCTCAATTGCTTACGGCCATACCACTCTGAACACGCCCGATCTCGTCCGATCTCGGAAGCTAAGCAGGGTCGGGCCTGGTTAGTACTTGGATGGGAGACCGCCTGGGAATACCAGGTGCTGTAAGCTTTTTCATCTTTCTAGGCAGCAGAGGGCGCTGCTCCCTCTCCGGGGGAGACAGGGGGCCTCCAACAACAGTGCTGGCCAGCGGCAGTGCAGTCACTTTTGCAGAGGAAGTACAAGGACGACATCACGTCCCGTGTGCCAGCAACAGCTGGCTTTCCCTCGGGGAGGCTGCAAACTTATCACAGCATGCATTTGTGTCCCTGCCGTCGCTGAACAGCGCAAATGTAGGGGAGAGAAAAGACTGCGGCCTTGCTCCCGGTGAGCACAACGGCTGAGGGCGTCAATGATAATAGAGGGCAGAGAAATAGGCCCATTTGGTGGCCGGTTTTCAAAAGGCCCTGCAGTAGGCACAGGCTAAGCCGTGTATAAAAGGCCTCCCTGCCGCCGCCTCAATTGCTTACGGCCATACCACTCTGAACACGCCCGATCTCGTCCGATCTCGGAAGCTAAGCAGGGTCGGGCCTGGTTAGTACTTGGATGGGAGACCGCCTGGGAATACCAGGTGCTGTAAGCTTTTTCATCTTTCTAGGCAGCAGAGGGCGCTGCTCCCTCTCCGGGGGAGACAGGGGGCCTCCAACAACAGTGCTGGCCAGCGGCAGTGCAGTCACTTTTGCAGAGGAAGTACAAGGACGACATCACGTCCCGTGTGCCAGCAACAGCTGGCTTTCCCTCGGGGAGGCTGCAAACTTATCACAGCATGCATTTGTGTCCCTGCCGTCGCTGAACAGCGCAAATGTAGGGGAGAGAAAAGACTGCGGCCTTGCTCCCGGTGAGCACAACGGCTGAGGGCGTCAATGATAATAGAGGGCAGAGAAATAGGCCCATTTGGTGGCCGGTTTTCAAAGGGCCCTGCAGTAGGCACAGGCTAAGCCGTGTATAAAAGGCCTCCCTGCCGCCGCCTCAATTGCTTACGGCCATACCACTCTGAACACGCCCGATCTCGTCCGATCTCGGAAGCTAAGCAGGGTCGGGCCTGGTTAGTACTTGGATGGGAGACCGCCTGGGAATACCAGGTGCTGTAAGCTTTTTCATCTTTCTAGGCAGCAGAGGGCGCTGCTCCCTCTCCGGGGGAGACAGGGGGCCTCCAACAACAGTGCTGGCCAGCGGCAGTGCAGTCACTTTTGCAGAGGAAGTACAAGGACGACATCACGTCCCGTGTGCCAGCAACAGCTGGCTTTCCCTCGGGGAGGCTGCAAACTTATCACAGCATGCATTTGTGTCCCTGCCGTCGCTGAACAGCGCAAATGTAGGGGAGAGAAAAGACTGCGGCCTTGCTCCCGGTGAGCACAACGGCTGAGGGCGTCAATGATAATAGAGGGCAGAGAAATAGGCCCATTTGGTGGCCGGTTTTCAAAGGGCCCTGCAGTAGGCACAGGCTAAGCCGTGTATAAAAGGCCTCCCTGCCGCCGCCTCAATTGCTTACGGCCATACCACTCTGAACACGCCCGATCTCGTCCGATCTCGGAAGCTGAGCAGGGTCGGGCCTGGTTAGTACTTGGATGGGAGACCGCCTGGGAATACCAGGTGCTGTAAGCTTTTTCATCTTTCTAGGCAGCAGAGGGCGCTGCTCCCTCTCCGGGGGAGACAGGGGGCCTCCAACAACAGTGCTGGCCAGCGGCAGTGCAGTCACTTTTGCAGAGGAAGTACAAGGACGACATCACGTCCCGTGTGCCAGCAACAGCTGGCTTTCCCTCGGGGAGGCTGCAAACTTATCACAGCATGCATTTGTGTCCCTGCCGTCGCTGAACAGCGCAAATGTAGGGGAGAGAAAAGACTGCGGCCTTGCTCCCGGTGAGCACAACGGCTGAGGGCGTCAATGATAATAGAGGGCAGAGAAATAGGCCCATTTGGTGGCCGGTTTTCAAAAGGCCCTGCAGTAGGCACAGGCTAAGCCGTGTATAAAAGGCCTCCCTGCCGCCGCCTCAATTGCTTACGGCCATACCACTCTGAACACGCCCGATCTCGTCCGATCTCGGAAGCTAAGCAGGGTCGGGCCTGGTTAGTACTTGGATGGGAGACCGCCTGGGAATACCAGGTGCTGTAAGCTTTTTCATCTTTCTAGGCAGCAGAGGGCGCTGCTCCCTCTCCGGGGGAGACAGGGGGCCTCCAACAACAGTGCTGGCCAGCGGCAGTGCAGTCACTTTTGCAGAGGAAGTACAAGGACGACATCACGTCCCGTGTGCCAGCAACAGCTGGCTTTCCCTCGGGGAGGCTGCAAACTTATCACAGCATGCATTTGTGTCCCTGCCGTCGCTGAACAGCGCAAATGTAGGGGAGAGAAAAGACTGCGGCCTTGCTCCCGGTGAGCACAACGGCTGAGGGCGTCAATGATAATAGAGGGCAGAGAAATAGGCCCATTTGGTGGCCGGTTTTCAAAGGGCCCTGCAGTAGGCACAGGCTAAGCCGTGTATAAAAGGCCTCCCTGCCGCCGCCTCAATTGCTTACGGCCATACCACTCTGAACACGCCCGATCTCGTCCGATCTCGGAAGCTAAGCAGGGTCGGGCCTGGTTAGTACTTGGATGGGAGACCGCCTGGGAATACCAGGTGCTGTAAGCTTTTTCATCTTTCTAGGCAGCAGAGGGCGCTGCTCCCTCTCCGGGGGAGACAGGGGGCCTCCAACAACAGTGCTGGCCAGCGGCAGTGCAGTCACTTTTGCAGAGGAAGTACAAGGACGACATCACGTCCCGTGTGCCAGCAACAGCTGGCTTTCCCTCGGGGAGGCTGCAAACTTATCACAGCATGCATTTGTGTCCCTGCCGTCGCTGAACAGCGCAAATGTAGGGGAGAGAAAAGACTGCGGCCTTGCTCCCGGTGAGCACAACGGCTGAGGGCGTCAATGATAATAGAGGGCAGAGAAATAGGCCCATTTGGTGGCCGGTTTTCAAAGGGCCCTGCAGTAGGCACAGGCTAAGCCGTGTATAAAAGGCCTCCCTGCCGCCGCCTCAATTGCTTACGGCCATACCACTCTGAACACGCCCGATCTCGTCCGATCTCGGAAGCTAAGCAGGGTCGGGCCTGGTTAGTACTTGGATGGGAGACCGCCTGGGAATACCAGGTGCTGTAAGCTTTTTCATCTTTCTAGGCAGCAGAGGGCGCTGCTCCCTCTCCGGGGGAGACAGGGGGCCTCCAACAACAGTGCTGGCCAGCGGCAGTGCAGTCACTTTTGCAGAGGAAGTACAAGGACGACATCACGTCCCGTGTGCCAGCAACAGCTGGCTTTCCCTCGGGGAGGCTGCAAACTTATCACAGCATGCATTTGTGTCCCTGCCGTCGCTGAACAGCGCAAATGTAGGGGAGAGAAAAGACTGCGGCCTTGCTCCCGGTGAGCACAACGGCTGAGGGCGTCAATGATAATAGAGGGCAGAGAAATAGGCCCATTTGGTGGCCGGTTTTCAAAGGGCCCTGCAGTAGGCACAGGCTAAGCCGTGTATAAAAGGCCTCCCTGCCGCCGCCTCAATTGCTTACGGCCATACCACTCTGAACACGCCCGATCTCGTCCGATCTCGGAAGCTAAGCAGGGTCGGGCCTGGTTAGTACTTGGATGGGAGACCGCCTGGGAATACCAGGTGCTGTAAGCTTTTTCATCTTTCTAGGCAGCAGAGGGCGCTGCTCCCTCTCCGGGGGAGACAGGGGGCCTCCAACAACAGTGCTGGCCAGCGGCAGTGCAGTCACTTTTGCAGAGGAAGTACAAGGACGACATCACGTCCCGTGTGCCAGCAACAGCTGGCTTTCCCTCGGGGAGGCTGCAAACTTATCACAGCATGCATTTGTGTCCCTGCCGTCGCTGAACAGCGCAAATGTAGGGGAGAGAAAAGACTGCGGCCTTGCTCCCGGTGAGCACAACGGCTGAGGGCGTCAATGATAATAGAGGGCAGAGAAATAGGCCCATTTGGTGGCCGGTTTTCAAAGGGCCCTGCAGTAGGCACAGGCTAAGCCGTGTATAAAAGGCCTCCCTGCCGCCGCCTCAATTGCTTACGGCCATACCACTCTGAACACGCCCGATCTCGTCCGATCTCGGAAGCTAAGCAGGGTCGGGCCTGGTTAGTACTTGGATGGGAGACCGCCTGGGAATACCAGGTGCTGTAAGCTTTTTCATCTTTCTAGGCAGCAGAGGGCGCTGCTCCCTCTCCGGGGGAGACAGGGGGCCTCCAACAACAGTGCTGGCCAGCGGCAGTGCAGTCACTTTTGCAGAGGAAGTACAAGGACGACATCACGTCCCGTGTGCCAGCAACAGCTGGCTTTCCCTCGGGGAGGCTGCAAACTTATCACAGCATGCATTTGTGTCCCTGCCGTCGCTGAACAGCGCAAATGTAGGGGAGAGAAAAGACTGCGGCCTTGCTCCCGGTGAGCACAACGGCTGAGGGCGTCAATGATAATAGAGGGCAGAGAAATAGGCCCATTTGGTGGCCGGTTTTCAAAAGGCCCTGCAGTAGGCACAGGCTAAGCCGTGTATAAAAGGCCTCCCTGCCGCCGCCTCAATTGCTTACGGCCATACCACTCTGAACACGCCCGATCTCGTCCGATCTCGGAAGCTAAGCAGGGTCGGGCCTGGTTAGTACTTGGATGGGAGACCGCCTGGGAATACCAGGTGCTGTAAGCTTTTTCATCTTTCTAGGCAGCAGAGGGCGCTGCTCCCTCTCCGGGGGAGACAGGGGGCCTCCAACAACAGTGCTGGCCAGCGGCAGTGCAGTCACTTTTGCAGAGGAAGTACAAGGACGACATCACGTCCCGTGTGCCAGCAACAGCTGGCTTTCCCTCGGGGAGGCTGCAAACTTATCACAGCATGCATTTGTGTCCCTGCCGTCGCTGAACAGCGCAAATGTAGGGGAGAGAAAAGACTGCGGCCTTGCTCCCGGTGAGCACAACGGCTGAGGGCGTCAATGATAATAGAGGGCAGAGAAATAGGCCCATTTGGTGGCCGGTTTTCAAAGGGCCCTGCAGTAGGCACAGGCTAAGCCGTGTATAAAAGGCCTCCCTGCCGCCGCCTCAATTGCTTACGGCCATACCACTCTGAACACGCCCGATCTCGTCCGATCTCGGAAGCTGAGCAGGGTCGGGCCTGGTTAGTACTTGGATGGGAGACCGCCTGGGAATACCAGGTGCTGTAAGCTTTTTCATCTTTCTAGGCAGCAGAGGGCGCTGCTCCCTCTCCGGGGGAGACAGGGGGCCTCCAACAACAGTGCTGGCCAGCGGCAGTGCAGTCACTTTTGCAGAGGAAGTACAAGGACGACATCACGTCCCGTGTGCCAGCAACAGCTGGCTTTCCCTCGGGGAGGCTGCAAACTTATCACAGCATGCATTTGTGTCCCTGCCGTCGCTGAACAGCGCAAATGTAGGGGAGAGAAAAGACTGCGGCCTTGCTCCCGGTGAGCACAACGGCTGAGGGCGTCAATGATAATAGAGGGCAGAGAAATAGGCCCATTTGGTGGCCGGTTTTCAAAAGGCCCTGCAGTAGGCACAGGCTAAGCCGTGTATAAAAGGCCTCCCTGCCGCCGCCTCAATTGCTTACGGCCATACCACTCTGAACACGCCCGATCTCGTCCGATCTCGGAAGCTAAGCAGGGTCGGGCCTGGTTAGTACTTGGATGGGAGACCGCCTGGGAATACCAGGTGCTGTAAGCTTTTTCATCTTTCTAGGCAGCAGAGGGCGCTGCTCCCTCTCCGGGGGAGACAGGGGGCCTCCAACAACAGTGCTGGCCAGCGGCAGTGCAGTCACTTTTGCAGAGGAAGTACAAGGACGACATCACGTCCCGTGTGCCAGCAACAGCTGGCTTTCCCTCGGGGAGGCTGCAAACTTATCACAGCATGCATTTGTGTCCCTGCCGTCGCTGAACAGCGCAAATGTAGGGGAGAGAAAAGACTGCGGCCTTGCTCCCGGTGAGCACAACGGCTGAGGGCGTCAATGATAATAGAGGGCAGAGAAATAGGCCCATTTGGTGGCCGGTTTTCAAAGGGCCCTGCAGTAGGCACAGGCTAAGCCGTGTATAAAAGGCCTCCCTGCCGCCGCCTCAATTGCTTACGGCCATACCACTCTGAACACGCCCGATCTCGTCCGATCTCGGAAGCTAAGCAGGGTCGGGCCTGGTTAGTACTTGGATGGGAGACCGCCTGGGAATACCAGGTGCTGTAAGCTTTTTCATCTTTCTAGGCAGCAGAGGGCGCTGCTCCCTCTCCGGGGGAGACAGGGGGCCTCCAACAACAGTGCTGGCCAGCGGCAGTGCAGTCACTTTTGCAGAGGAAGTACAAGGACGACATCACGTCCCGTGTGCCAGCAACAGCTGGCTTTCCCTCGGGGAGGCTGCAAACTTATCACAGCATGCATTTGTGTCCCTGCCGTCGCTGAACAGCGCAAATGTAGGGGAGAGAAAAGACTGCGGCCTTGCTCCCGGTGAGCACAACGGCTGAGGGCGTCAATGATAATAGAGGGCAGAGAAATAGGCCCATTTGGTGGCCGGTTTTCAAAGGGCCCTGCAGTAGGCACAGGCTAAGCCGTGTATAAAAGGCCTCCCTGCCGCCGCCTCAATTGCTTACGGCCATACCACTCTGAACACGCCCGATCTCGTCCGATCTCGGAAGCTAAGCAGGGTCGGGCCTGGTTAGTACTTGGATGGGAGACCGCCTGGGAATACCAGGTGCTGTAAGCTTTTTCATCTTTCTAGGCAGCAGAGGGCGCTGCTCCCTCTCCGGGGGAGACAGGGGGCCTCCAACAACAGTGCTGGCCAGCGGCAGTGCAGTCACTTTTGCAGAGGAAGTACAAGGACGACATCACGTCCCGTGTGCCAGCAACAGCTGGCTTTCCCTCGGGGAGGCTGCAAACTTATCACAGCATGCATTTGTGTCCCTGCCGTCGCTGAACAGCGCAAATGTAGGGGAGAGAAAAGACTGCGGCCTTGCTCCCGGTGAGCACAACGGCTGAGGGCGTCAATGATAATAGAGGGCAGAGAAATAGGCCCATTTGGTGGCCGGTTTTCAAAGGGCCCTGCAGTAGGCACAGGCTAAGCCGTGTATAAAAGGCCTCCCTGCCGCCGCCTCAATTGCTTACGGCCATACCACTCTGAACACGCCCGATCTCGTCCGATCTCGGAAGCTAAGCAGGGTCGGGCCTGGTTAGTACTTGGATGGGAGACCGCCTGGGAATACCAGGTGCTGTAAGCTTTTTCATCTTTCTAGGCAGCAGAGGGCGCTGCTCCCTCTCCGGGGGAGACAGGGGGCCTCCAACAACAGTGCTGGCCAGCGGCAGTGCAGTCACTTTTGCAGAGGAAGTACAAGGACGACATCACGTCCCGTGTGCCAGCAACAGCTGGCTTTCCCTCGGGGAGGCTGCAAACTTATCACAGCATGCATTTGTGTCCCTGCCGTCGCTGAACAGCGCAAATGTAGGGGAGAGAAAAGACTGCGGCCTTGCTCCCGGTGAGCACAACGGCTGAGGGCGTCAATGATAATAGAGGGCAGAGAAATAGGCCCATTTGGTGGCCGGTTTTCAAAGGGCCCTGCAGTAGGCACAGGCTAAGCCGTGTATAAAAGGCCTCCCTGCCGCCGCCTCAATTGCTTACGGCCATACCACTCTGAACACGCCCGATCTCGTCCGATCTCGGAAGCTAAGCAGGGTCGGGCCTGGTTAGTACTTGGATGGGAGACCGCCTGGGAATACCAGGTGCTGTAAGCTTTTTCATCTTTCTAGGCAGCAGAGGGCGCTGCTCCCTCTCCGGGGGAGACAGGGGGCCTCCAACAACAGTGCTGGCCAGCGGCAGTGCAGTCACTTTTGCAGAGGAAGTACAAGGACGACATCACGTCCCGTGTGCCAGCAACAGCTGGCTTTCCCTCGGGGAGGCTGCAAACTTATCACAGCATGCATTTGTGTCCCTGCCGTCGCTGAACAGCGCAAATGTAGGGGAGAGAAAAGACTGCGGCCTTGCTCCCGGTGAGCACAACGGCTGAGGGCGTCAATGATAATAGAGGGCAGAGAAATAGGCCCATTTGGTGGCCGGTTTTCAAAGGGCCCTGCAGTAGGCACAGGCTAAGCCGTGTATAAAAGGCCTCCCTGCCGCCGCCTCAATTGCTTACGGCCATACCACTCTGAACACGCCCGATCTCGTCCGATCTCGGAAGCTAAGCAGGGTCGGGCCTGGTTAGTACTTGGATGGGAGACCGCCTGGGAATACCAGGTGCTGTAAGCTTTTTCATCTTTCTAGGCAGCAGAGGGCGCTGCTCCCTCTCCGGGGGAGACAGGGGGCCTCCAACAACAGTGCTGGCCAGCGGCAGTGCAGTCACTTTTGCAGAGGAAGTACAAGGACGACATCACGTCCCGTGTGCCAGCAACAGCTGGCTTTCCCTCGGGGAGGCTGCAAACTTATCACAGCATGCATTTGTGTCCCTGCCGTCGCTGAACAGCGCAAATGTAGGGGAGAGAAAAGACTGCGGCCTTGCTCCCGGTGAGCACAACGGCTGAGGGCGTCAATGATAATAGAGGGCAGAGAAATAGGCCCATTTGGTGGCCGGTTTTCAAAAGGCCCTGCAGTAGGCACAGGCTAAGCCGTGTATAAAAGGCCTCCCTGCCGCCGCCTCAATTGCTTACGGCCATACCACTCTGAACACGCCCGATCTCGTCCGATCTCGGAAGCTAAGCAGGGTCGGGCCTGGTTAGTACTTGGATGGGAGACCGCCTGGGAATACCAGGTGCTGTAAGCTTTTTCATCTTTCTAGGCAGCAGAGGGCGCTGCTCCCTCTCCGGGGGAGACAGGGGGCCTCCAACAACAGTGCTGGCCAGCGGCAGTGCAGTCACTTTTGCAGAGGAAGTACAAGGACGACATCACGTCCCGTGTGCCAGCAACAGCTGGCTTTCCCTCGGGGAGGCTGCAAACTTATCACAGCATGCATTTGTGTCCCTGCCGTCGCTGAACAGCGCAAATGTAGGGGAGAGAAAAGACTGCGGCCTTGCTCCCGGTGAGCACAACGGCTGAGGGCGTCAATGATAATAGAGGGCAGAGAAATAGGCCCATTTGGTGGCCGGTTTTCAAAGGGCCCTGCAGTAGGCACAGGCTAAGCCGTGTATAAAAGGCCTCCCTGCCGCCGCCTCAATTGCTTACGGCCATACCACTCTGAACACGCCCGATCTCGTCCGATCTCGGAAGCTGAGCAGGGTCGGGCCTGGTTAGTACTTGGATGGGAGACCGCCTGGGAATACCAGGTGCTGTAAGCTTTTTCATCTTTCTAGGCAGCAGAGGGCGCTGCTCCCTCTCCGGGGGAGACAGGGGGCCTCCAACAACAGTGCTGGCCAGCGGCAGTGCAGTCACTTTTGCAGAGGAAGTACAAGGACGACATCACGTCCCGTGTGCCAGCAACAGCTGGCTTTCCCTCGGGGAGGCTGCAAACTTATCACAGCATGCATTTGTGTCCCTGCCGTCGCTGAACAGCGCAAATGTAGGGGAGAGAAAAGACTGCGGCCTTGCTCCCGGTGAGCACAACGGCTGAGGGCGTCAATGATAATAGAGGGCAGAGAAATAGGCCCATTTGGTGGCCGGTTTTCAAAAGGCCCTGCAGTAGGCACAGGCTAAGCCGTGTATAAAAGGCCTCCCTGCCGCCGCCTCAATTGCTTACGGCCATACCACTCTGAACACGCCCGATCTCGTCCGATCTCGGAAGCTAAGCAGGGTCGGGCCTGGTTAGTACTTGGATGGGAGACCGCCTGGGAATACCAGGTGCTGTAAGCTTTTTCATCTTTCTAGGCAGCAGAGGGCGCTGCTCCCTCTCCGGGGGAGACAGGGGGCCTCCAACAACAGTGCTGGCCAGCGGCAGTGCAGTCACTTTTGCAGAGGAAGTACAAGGACGACATCACGTCCCGTGTGCCAGCAACAGCTGGCTTTCCCTCGGGGAGGCTGCAAACTTATCACAGCATGCATTTGTGTCCCTGCCGTCGCTGAACAGCGCAAATGTAGGGGAGAGAAAAGACTGCGGCCTTGCTCCCGGTGAGCACAACGGCTGAGGGCGTCAATGATAATAGAGGGCAGAGAAATAGGCCCATTTGGTGGCCGGTTTTCAAAGGGCCCTGCAGTAGGCACAGGCTAAGCCGTGTATAAAAGGCCTCCCTGCCGCCGCCTCAATTGCTTACGGCCATACCACTCTGAACACGCCCGATCTCGTCCGATCTCGGAAGCTAAGCAGGGTCGGGCCTGGTTAGTACTTGGATGGGAGACCGCCTGGGAATACCAGGTGCTGTAAGCTTTTTCATCTTTCTAGGCAGCAGAGGGCGCTGCTCCCTCTCCGGGGGAGACAGGGGGCCTCCAACAACAGTGCTGGCCAGCGGCAGTGCAGTCACTTTTGCAGAGGAAGTACAAGGACGACATCACGTCCCGTGTGCCAGCAACAGCTGGCTTTCCCTCGGGGAGGCTGCAAACTTATCACAGCATGCATTTGTGTCCCTGCCGTCGCTGAACAGCGCAAATGTAGGGGAGAGAAAAGACTGCGGCCTTGCTCCCGGTGAGCACAACGGCTGAGGGCGTCAATGATAATAGAGGGCAGAGAAATAGGCCCATTTGGTGGCCGGTTTTCAAAGGGCCCTGCAGTAGGCACAGGCTAAGCCGTGTATAAAAGGCCTCCCTGCCGCCGCCTCAATTGCTTACGGCCATACCACTCTGAACACGCCCGATCTCGTCCGATCTCGGAAGCTAAGCAGGGTCGGGCCTGGTTAGTACTTGGATGGGAGACCGCCTGGGAATACCAGGTGCTGTAAGCTTTTTCATCTTTCTAGGCAGCAGAGGGCGCTGCTCCCTCTCCGGGGGAGACAGGGGGCCTCCAACAACAGTGCTGGCCAGCGGCAGTGCAGTCACTTTTGCAGAGGAAGTACAAGGACGACATCACGTCCCGTGTGCCAGCAACAGCTGGCTTTCCCTCGGGGAGGCTGCAAACTTATCACAGCATGCATTTGTGTCCCTGCCGTCGCTGAACAGCGCAAATGTAGGGGAGAGAAAAGACTGCGGCCTTGCTCCCGGTGAGCACAACGGCTGAGGGCGTCAATGATAATAGAGGGCAGAGAAATAGGCCCATTTGGTGGCCGGTTTTCAAAGGGCCCTGCAGTAGGCACAGGCTAAGCCGTGTATAAAAGGCCTCCCTGCCGCCGCCTCAATTGCTTACGGCCATACCACTCTGAACACGCCCGATCTCGTCCGATCTCGGAAGCTAAGCAGGGTCGGGCCTGGTTAGTACTTGGATGGGAGACCGCCTGGGAATACCAGGTGCTGTAAGCTTTTTCATCTTTCTAGGCAGCAGAGGGCGCTGCTCCCTCTCCGGGGGAGACAGGGGGCCTCCAACAACAGTGCTGGCCAGCGGCAGTGCAGTCACTTTTGCAGAGGAAGTACAAGGACGACATCACGTCCCGTGTGCCAGCAACAGCTGGCTTTCCCTCGGGGAGGCTGCAAACTTATCACAGCATGCATTTGTGTCCCTGCCGTCGCTGAACAGCGCAAATGTAGGGGAGAGAAAAGACTGCGGCCTTGCTCCCGGTGAGCACAACGGCTGAGGGCGTCAATGATAATAGAGGGCAGAGAAATAGGCCCATTTGGTGGCCGGTTTTCAAAGGGCCCTGCAGTAGGCACAGGCTAAGCCGTGTATAAAAGGCCTCCCTGCCGCCGCCTCAATTGCTTACGGCCATACCACTCTGAACACGCCCGATCTCGTCCGATCTCGGAAGCTAAGCAGGGTCGGGCCTGGTTAGTACTTGGATGGGAGACCGCCTGGGAATACCAGGTGCTGTAAGCTTTTTCATCTTTCTAGGCAGCAGAGGGCGCTGCTCCCTCTCCGGGGGAGACAGGGGGCCTCCAACAACAGTGCTGGCCAGCGGCAGTGCAGTCACTTTTGCAGAGGAAGTACAAGGACGACATCACGTCCCGTGTGCCAGCAACAGCTGGCTTTCCCTCGGGGAGGCTGCAAACTTATCACAGCATGCATTTGTGTCCCTGCCGTCGCTGAACAGCGCAAATGTAGGGGAGAGAAAAGACTGCGGCCTTGCTCCCGGTGAGCACAACGGCTGAGGGCGTCAATGATAATAGAGGGCAGAGAAATAGGCCCATTTGGTGGCCGGTTTTCAAAGGGCCCTGCAGTAGGCACAGGCTAAGCCGTGTATAAAAGGCCTCCCTGCCGCCGCCTCAATTGCTTACGGCCATACCACTCTGAACACGCCCGATCTCGTCCGATCTCGGAAGCTAAGCAGGGTCGGGCCTGGTTAGTACTTGGATGGGAGACCGCCTGGGAATACCAGGTGCTGTAAGCTTTTTCATCTTTCTAGGCAGCAGAGGGCGCTGCTCCCTCTCCGGGGGAGACAGGGGGCCTCCAACAACAGTGCTGGCCAGCGGCAGTGCAGTCACTTTTGCAGAGGAAGTACAAGGACGACATCACGTCCCGTGTGCCAGCAACAGCTGGCTTTCCCTCGGGGAGGCTGCAAACTTATCACAGCATGCATTTGTGTCCCTGCCGTCGCTGAACAGCGCAAATGTAGGGGAGAGAAAAGACTGCGGCCTTGCTCCCGGTGAGCACAACGGCTGAGGGCGTCAATGATAATAGAGGGCAGAGAAATAGGCCCATTTGGTGGCCGGTTTTCAAAGGGCCCTGCAGTAGGCACAGGCTAAGCCGTGTATAAAAGGCCTCCCTGCCGCCGCCTCAATTGCTTACGGCCATACCACTCTGAACACGCCCGATCTCGTCCGATCTCGGAAGCTAAGCAGGGTCGGGCCTGGTTAGTACTTGGATGGGAGACCGCCTGGGAATACCAGGTGCTGTAAGCTTTTTCATCTTTCTAGGCAGCAGAGGGCGCTGCTCCCTCTCCGGGGGAGACAGGGGGCCTCCAACAACAGTGCTGGCCAGCGGCAGTGCAGTCACTTTTGCAGAGGAAGTACAAGGACGACATCACGTCCCGTGTGCCAGCAACAGCTGGCTTTCCCTCGGGGAGGCTGCAAACTTATCACAGCATGCATTTGTGTCCCTGCCGTCGCTGAACAGCGCAAATGTAGGGGAGAGAAAAGACTGCGGCCTTGCTCCCGGTGAGCACAACGGCTGAGGGCGTCAATGATAATAGAGGGCAGAGAAATAGGCCCATTTGGTGGCCGGTTTTCAAAGGGCCCTGCAGTAGGCACAGGCTAAGCCGTGTATAAAAGGCCTCCCTGCCGCCGCCTCAATTGCTTACGGCCATACCACTCTGAACACGCCCGATCTCGTCCGATCTCGGAAGCTAAGCAGGGTCGGGCCTGGTTAGTACTTGGATGGGAGACCGCCTGGGAATACCAGGTGCTGTAAGCTTTTTCATCTTTCTAGGCAGCAGAGGGCGCTGCTCCCTCTCCGGGGGAGACAGGGGGCCTCCAACAACAGTGCTGGCCAGCGGCAGTGCAGTCACTTTTGCAGAGGAAGTACAAGGACGACATCACGTCCCGTGTGCCAGCAACAGCTGGCTTTCCCTCGGGGAGGCTGCAAACTTATCACAGCATGCATTTGTGTCCCTGCCGTCGCTGAACAGCGCAAATGTAGGGGAGAGAAAAGACTGCGGCCTTGCTCCCGGTGAGCACAACGGCTGAGGGCGTCAATGATAATAGAGGGCAGAGAAATAGGCCCATTTGGTGGCCGGTTTTCAAAGGGCCCTGCAGTAGGCACAGGCTAAGCCGTGTATAAAAGGCCTCCCTGCCGCCGCCTCAATTGCTTACGGCCATACCACTCTGAACACGCCCGATCTCGTCCGATCTCGGAAGCTAAGCAGGGTCGGGCCTGGTTAGTACTTGGATGGGAGACCGCCTGGGAATACCAGGTGCTGTAAGCTTTTTCATCTTTCTAGGCAGCAGAGGGCGCTGCTCCCTCTCCGGGGGAGACAGGGGGCCTCCAACAACAGTGCTGGCCAGCGGCAGTGCAGTCACTTTTGCAGAGGAAGTACAAGGACGACATCACGTCCCGTGTGCCAGCAACAGCTGGCTTTCCCTCGGGGAGGCTGCAAACTTATCACAGCATGCATTTGTGTCCCTGCCGTCGCTGAACAGCGCAAATGTAGGGGAGAGAAAAGACTGCGGCCTTGCTCCCGGTGAGCACAACGGCTGAGGGCGTCAATGATAATAGAGGGCAGAGAAATAGGCCCATTTGGTGGCCGGTTTTCAAAGGGCCCTGCAGTAGGCACAGGCTAAGCCGTGTATAAAAGGCCTCCCTGCCGCCGCCTCAATTGCTTACGGCCATACCACTCTGAACACGCCCGATCTCGTCCGATCTCGGAAGCTAAGCAGGGTCGGGCCTGGTTAGTACTTGGATGGGAGACCGCCTGGGAATACCAGGTGCTGTAAGCTTTTTCATCTTTCTAGGCAGCAGAGGGCGCTGCTCCCTCTCCGGGGGAGACAGGGGGCCTCCAACAACAGTGCTGGCCAGCGGCAGTGCAGTCACTTTTGCAGAGGAAGTACAAGGACGACATCACGTCCCGTGTGCCAGCAACAGCTGGCTTTCCCTCGGGGAGGCTGCAAACTTATCACAGCATGCATTTGTGTCCCTGCCGTCGCTGAACAGCGCAAATGTAGGGGAGAGAAAAGACTGCGGCCTTGCTCCCGGTGAGCACAACGGCTGAGGGCGTCAATGATAATAGAGGGCAGAGAAATAGGCCCATTTGGTGGCCGGTTTTCAAAGGGCCCTGCAGTAGGCACAGGCTAAGCCGTGTATAAAAGGCCTCCCTGCCGCCGCCTCAATTGCTTACGGCCATACCACTCTGAACACGCCCGATCTCGTCCGATCTCGGAAGCTAAGCAGGGTCGGGCCTGGTTAGTACTTGGATGGGAGACCGCCTGGGAATACCAGGTGCTGTAAGCTTTTTCATCTTTCTAGGCAGCAGAGGGCGCTGCTCCCTCTCCGGGGGAGACAGGGGGCCTCCAACAACAGTGCTGGCCAGCGGCAGTGCAGTCACTTTTGCAGAGGAAGTACAAGGACGACATCACGTCCCGTGTGCCAGCAACAGCTGGCTTTCCCTCGGGGAGGCTGCAAACTTATCACAGCATGCATTTGTGTCCCTGCCGTCGCTGAACAGCGCAAATGTAGGGGAGAGAAAAGACTGCGGCCTTGCTCCCGGTGAGCACAACGGCTGAGGGCGTCAATGATAATAGAGGGCAGAGAAATAGGCCCATTTGGTGGCCGGTTTTCAAAGGGCCCTGCAGTAGGCACAGGCTAAGCCGTGTATAAAAGGCCTCCCTGCCGCCGCCTCAATTGCTTACGGCCATACCACTCTGAACACGCCCGATCTCGTCCGATCTCGGAAGCTAAGCAGGGTCGGGCCTGGTTAGTACTTGGATGGGAGACCGCCTGGGAATACCAGGTGCTGTAAGCTTTTTCATCTTTCTAGGCAGCAGAGGGCGCTGCTCCCTCTCCGGGGGAGACAGGGGGCCTCCAACAACAGTGCTGGCCAGCGGCAGTGCAGTCACTTTTGCAGAGGAAGTACAAGGACGACATCACGTCCCGTGTGCCAGCAACAGCTGGCTTTCCCTCGGGGAGGCTGCAAACTTATCACAGCATGCATTTGTGTCCCTGCCGTCGCTGAACAGCGCAAATGTAGGGGAGAGAAAAGACTGCGGCCTTGCTCCCGGTGAGCACAACGGCTGAGGGCGTCAATGATAATAGAGGGCAGAGAAATAGGCCCATTTGGTGGCCGGTTTTCAAAGGGCCCTGCAGTAGGCACAGGCTAAGCCGTGTATAAAAGGCCTCCCTGCCGCCGCCTCAATTGCTTACGGCCATACCACTCTGAACACGCCCGATCTCGTCCGATCTCGGAAGCTAAGCAGGGTCGGGCCTGGTTAGTACTTGGATGGGAGACCGCCTGGGAATACCAGGTGCTGTAAGCTTTTTCATCTTTCTAGGCAGCAGAGGGCGCTGCTCCCTCTCCGGGGGAGACAGGGGGCCTCCAACAACAGTGCTGGCCAGCGGCAGTGCAGTCACTTTTGCAGAGGAAGTACAAGGACGACATCACGTCCCGTGTGCCAGCAACAGCTGGCTTTCCCTCGGGGAGGCTGCAAACTTATCACAGCATGCATTTGTGTCCCTGCCGTCGCTGAACAGCGCAAATGTAGGGGAGAGAAAAGACTGCGGCCTTGCTCCCGGTGAGCACAACGGCTGAGGGCGTCAATGATAATAGAGGGCAGAGAAATAGGCCCATTTGGTGGCCGGTTTTCAAAGGGCCCTGCAGTAGGCACAGGCTAAGCCGTGTATAAAAGGCCTCCCTGCCGCCGCCTCAATTGCTTACGGCCATACCACTCTGAACACGCCCGATCTCGTCCGATCTCGGAAGCTAAGCAGGGTCGGGCCTGGTTAGTACTTGGATGGGAGACCGCCTGGGAATACCAGGTGCTGTAAGCTTTTTCATCTTTCTAGGCAGCAGAGGGCGCTGCTCCCTCTCCGGGGGAGACAGGGGGCCTCCAACAACAGTGCTGGCCAGCGGCAGTGCAGTCACTTTTGCAGAGGAAGTACAAGGACGACATCACGTCCCGTGTGCCAGCAACAGCTGGCTTTCCCTCGGGGAGGCTGCAAACTTATCACAGCATGCATTTGTGTCCCTGCCGTCGCTGAACAGCGCAAATGTAGGGGAGAGAAAAGACTGCGGCCTTGCTCCCGGTGAGCACAACGGCTGAGGGCGTCAATGATAATAGAGGGCAGAGAAATAGGCCCATTTGGTGGCCGGTTTTCAAAAGGCCCTGCAGTAGGCACAGGCTAAGCCGTGTATAAAAGGCCTCCCTGCCGCCGCCTCAATTGCTTACGGCCATACCACTCTGAACACGCCCGATCTCGTCCGATCTCGGAAGCTAAGCAGGGTCGGGCCTGGTTAGTACTTGGATGGGAGACCGCCTGGGAATACCAGGTGCTGTAAGCTTTTTCATCTTTCTAGGCAGCAGAGGGCGCTGCTCCCTCTCCGGGGGAGACAGGGGGCCTCCAACAACAGTGCTGGCCAGCGGCAGTGCAGTCACTTTTGCAGAGGAAGTACAAGGACGACATCACGTCCCGTGTGCCAGCAACAGCTGGCTTTCCCTCGGGGAGGCTGCAAACTTATCACAGCATGCATTTGTGTCCCTGCCGTCGCTGAACAGCGCAAATGTAGGGGAGAGAAAAGACTGCGGCCTTGCTCCCGGTGAGCACAACGGCTGAGGGCGTCAATGATAATAGAGGGCAGAGAAATAGGCCCATTTGGTGGCCGGTTTTCAAAGGGCCCTGCAGTAGGCACAGGCTAAGCCGTGTATAAAAGGCCTCCCTGCCGCCGCCTCAATTGCTTACGGCCATACCACTCTGAACACGCCCGATCTCGTCCGATCTCGGAAGCTGAGCAGGGTCGGGCCTGGTTAGTACTTGGATGGGAGACCGCCTGGGAATACCAGGTGCTGTAAGCTTTTTCATCTTTCTAGGCAGCAGAGGGCGCTGCTCCCTCTCCGGGGGAGACAGGGGGCCTCCAACAACAGTGCTGGCCAGCGGCAGTGCAGTCACTTTTGCAGAGGAAGTACAAGGACGACATCACGTCCCGTGTGCCAGCAACAGCTGGCTTTCCCTCGGGGAGGCTGCAAACTTATCACAGCATGCATTTGTGTCCCTGCCGTCGCTGAACAGCGCAAATGTAGGGGAGAGAAAAGACTGCGGCCTTGCTCCCGGTGAGCACAACGGCTGAGGGCGTCAATGATAATAGAGGGCAGAGAAATAGGCCCATTTGGTGGCCGGTTTTCAAAAGGCCCTGCAGTAGGCACAGGCTAAGCCGTGTATAAAAGGCCTCCCTGCCGCCGCCTCAATTGCTTACGGCCATACCACTCTGAACACGCCCGATCTCGTCCGATCTCGGAAGCTAAGCAGGGTCGGGCCTGGTTAGTACTTGGATGGGAGACCGCCTGGGAATACCAGGTGCTGTAAGCTTTTTCATCTTTCTAGGCAGCAGAGGGCGCTGCTCCCTCTCCGGGGGAGACAGGGGGCCTCCAACAACAGTGCTGGCCAGCGGCAGTGCAGTCACTTTTGCAGAGGAAGTACAAGGACGACATCACGTCCCGTGTGCCAGCAACAGCTGGCTTTCCCTCGGGGAGGCTGCAAACTTATCACAGCATGCATTTGTGTCCCTGCCGTCGCTGAACAGCGCAAATGTAGGGGAGAGAAAAGACTGCGGCCTTGC
The DNA here is from genome assembly GCF_048128805.1 of Centroberyx gerrardi. Classification (NCBI taxonomy): domain Eukaryota; kingdom Metazoa; phylum Chordata; class Actinopteri; order Beryciformes; family Berycidae; genus Centroberyx; species Centroberyx gerrardi. Next base: position 23,958,887 of record NC_136006.1, on the reverse strand, counting down.
TCCCGGTGAGCACAACGGCTGAGGGCGTCAATGATAATAGAGGGCAGAGAAATAGGCCCATTTGGTGGCCGGTTTTCAAAGGGCCCTGCAGTAGGCACAGGCTAAGCCGTGTATAAAAGGCCTCCCTGCCGCCGCCTCAATTGCTTACGGCCATACCACTCTGAACACGCCCGATCTCGTCCGATCTCGGAAGCTAAGCAGGGTCGGGCCTGGTTAGTACTTGGATGGGAGACCGCCTGGGAATACCAGGTGCTGTAAGCTTTTTCATCTTTCTAGGCAGCAGAGGGCGCTGCTCCCTCTCCGGGGGAGACAGGGGGCCTCCAACAACAGTGCTGGCCAGCGGCAGTGCAGTCACTTTTGCAGAGGAAGTACAAGGACGACATCACGTCCCGTGTGCCAGCAACAGCTGGCTTTCCCTCGGGGAGGCTGCAAACTTATCACAGCATGCATTTGTGTCCCTGCCGTCGCTGAACAGCGCAAATGTAGGGGAGAGAAAAGACTGCGGCCTTGCTCCCGGTGAGCACAACGGCTGAGGGCGTCAATGATAATAGAGGGCAGAGAAATAGGCCCATTTGGTGGCCGGTTTTCAAAGGGCCCTGCAGTAGGCACAGGCTAAGCCGTGTATAAAAGGCCTCCCTGCCGCCGCCTCAATTGCTTACGGCCATACCACTCTGAACACGCCCGATCTCGTCCGATCTCGGAAGCTAAGCAGGGTCGGGCCTGGTTAGTACTTGGATGGGAGACCGCCTGGGAATACCAGGTGCTGTAAGCTTTTTCATCTTTCTAGGCAGCAGAGGGCGCTGCTCCCTCTCCGGGGGAGACAGGGGGCCTCCAACAACAGTGCTGGCCAGCGGCAGTGCAGTCACTTTTGCAGAGGAAGTACAAGGACGACATCACGTCCCGTGTGCCAGCAACAGCTGGCTTTCCCTCGGGGAGGCTGCAAACTTATCACAGCATGCATTTGTGTCCCTGCCGTCGCTGAACAGCGCAAATGTAGGGGAGAGAAAAGACTGCGGCCTTGCTCCCGGTGAGCACAACGGCTGAGGGCGTCAATGATAATAGAGGGCAGAGAAATAGGCCCATTTGGTGGCCGGTTTTCAAAGGGCCCTGCAGTAGGCACAGGCTAAGCCGTGTATAAAAGGCCTCCCTGCCGCCGCCTCAATTGCTTACGGCCATACCACTCTGAACACGCCCGATCTCGTCCGATCTCGGAAGCTAAGCAGGGTCGGGCCTGGTTAGTACTTGGATGGGAGACCGCCTGGGAATACCAGGTGCTGTAAGCTTTTTCATCTTTCTAGGCAGCAGAGGGCGCTGCTCCCTCTCCGGGGGAGACAGGGGGCCTCCAACAACAGTGCTGGCCAGCGGCAGTGCAGTCACTTTTGCAGAGGAAGTACAAGGACGACATCACGTCCCGTGTGCCAGCAACAGCTGGCTTTCCCTCGGGGAGGCTGCAAACTTATCACAGCATGCATTTGTGTCCCTGCCGTCGCTGAACAGCGCAAATGTAGGGGAGAGAAAAGACTGCGGCCTTGCTCCCGGTGAGCACAACGGCTGAGGGCGTCAATGATAATAGAGGGCAGAGAAATAGGCCCATTTGGTGGCCGGTTTTCAAAGGGCCCTGCAGTAGGCACAGGCTAAGCCGTGTATAAAAGGCCTCCCTGCCGCCGCCTCAATTGCTTACGGCCATACCACTCTGAACACGCCCGATCTCGTCCGATCTCGGAAGCTAAGCAGGGTCGGGCCTGGTTAGTACTTGGATGGGAGACCGCCTGGGAATACCAGGTGCTGTAAGCTTTTTCATCTTTCTAGGCAGCAGAGGGCGCTGCTCCCTCTCCGGGGGAGACAGGGGGCCTCCAACAACAGTGCTGGCCAGCGGCAGTGCAGTCACTTTTGCAGAGGAAGTACAAGGACGACATCACGTCCCGTGTGCCAGCAACAGCTGGCTTTCCCTCGGGGAGGCTGCAAACTTATCACAGCATGCATTTGTGTCCCTGCCGTCGCTGAACAGCGCAAATGTAGGGGAGAGAAAAGACTGCGGCCTTGCTCCCGGTGAGCACAACGGCTGAGGGCGTCAATGATAATAGAGGGCAGAGAAATAGGCCCATTTGGTGGCCGGTTTTCAAAGGGCCCTGCAGTAGGCACAGGCTAAGCCGTGTATAAAAGGCCTCCCTGCCGCCGCCTCAATTGCTTACGGCCATACCACTCTGAACACGCCCGATCTCGTCCGATCTCGGAAGCTGAGCAGGGTCGGGCCTGGTTAGTACTTGGATGGGAGACCGCCTGGGAATACCAGGTGCTGTAAGCTTTTTCATCTTTCTAGGCAGCAGAGGGCGCTGCTCCCTCTCCGGGGGAGACAGGGGGCCTCCAACAACAGTGCTGGCCAGCGGCAGTGCAGTCACTTTTGCAGAGGAAGTACAAGGACGACATCACGTCCCGTGTGCCAGCAACAGCTGGCTTTCCCTCGGGGAGGCTGCAAACTTATCACAGCATGCATTTGTGTCCCTGCCGTCGCTGAACAGCGCAAATGTAGGGGAGAGAAAAGACTGCGGCCTTGCTCCCGGTGAGCACAACGGCTGAGGGCGTCAATGATAATAGAGGGCAGAGAAATAGGCCCATTTGGTGGCCGGTTTTCAAAAGGCCCTGCAGTAGGCACAGGCTAAGCCGTGTATAAAAGGCCTCCCTGCCGCCGCCTCAATTGCTTACGGCCATACCACTCTGAACACGCCCGATCTCGTCCGATCTCGGAAGCTAAGCAGGGTCGGGCCTGGTTAGTACTTGGATGGGAGACCGCCTGGGAATACCAGGTGCTGTAAGCTTTTTCATCTTTCTAGGCAGCAGAGGGCGCTGCTCCCTCTCCGGGGGAGACAGGGGGCCTCCAACAACAGTGCTGGCCAGCGGCAGTGCAGTCACTTTTGCAGAGGAAGTACAAGGACGACATCACGTCCCGTGTGCCAGCAACAGCTGGCTTTCCCTCGGGGAGGCTGCAAACTTATCACAGCATGCATTTGTGTCCCTGCCGTCGCTGAACAGCGCAAATGTAGGGGAGAGAAAAGACTGCGGCCTTGCTCCCGGTGAGCACAACGGCTGAGGGCGTCAATGATAATAGAGGGCAGAGAAATAGGCCCATTTGGTGGCCGGTTTTCAAAGGGCCCTGCAGTAGGCACAGGCTAAGCCGTGTATAAAAGGCCTCCCTGCCGCCGCCTCAATTGCTTACGGCCATACCACTCTGAACACGCCCGATCTCGTCCGATCTCGGAAGCTAAGCAGGGTCGGGCCTGGTTAGTACTTGGATGGGAGACCGCCTGGGAATACCAGGTGCTGTAAGCTTTTTCATCTTTCTAGGCAGCAGAGGGCGCTGCTCCCTCTCCGGGGGAGACAGGGGGCCTCCAACAACAGTGCTGGCCAGCGGCAGTGCAGTCACTTTTGCAGAGGAAGTACAAGGACGACATCACGTCCCGTGTGCCAGCAACAGCTGGCTTTCCCTCGGGGAGGCTGCAAACTTATCACAGCATGCATTTGTGTCCCTGCCGTCGCTGAACAGCGCAAATGTAGGGGAGAGAAAAGACTGCGGCCTTGCTCCCGGTGAGCACAACGGCTGAGGGCGTCAATGATAATAGAGGGCAGAGAAATAGGCCCATTTGGTGGCCGGTTTTCAAAGGGCCCTGCAGTAGGCACAGGCTAAGCCGTGTATAAAAGGCCTCCCTGCCGCCGCCTCAATTGCTTACGGCCATACCACTCTGAACACGCCCGATCTCGTCCGATCTCGGAAGCTAAGCAGGGTCGGGCCTGGTTAGTACTTGGATGGGAGACCGCCTGGGAATACCAGGTGCTGTAAGCTTTTTCATCTTTCTAGGCAGCAGAGGGCGCTGCTCCCTCTCCGGGGGAGACAGGGGGCCTCCAACAACAGTGCTGGCCAGCGGCAGTGCAGTCACTTTTGCAGAGGAAGTACAAGGACGACATCACGTCCCGTGTGCCAGCAACAGCTGGCTTTCCCTCGGGGAGGCTGCAAACTTATCACAGCATGCATTTGTGTCCCTGCCGTCGCTGAACAGCGCAAATGTAGGGGAGAGAAAAGACTGCGGCCTTGCTCCCGGTGAGCACAACGGCTGAGGGCGTCAATGATAATAGAGGGCAGAGAAATAGGCCCATTTGGTGGCCGGTTTTCAAAAGGCCCTGCAGTAGGCACAGGCTAAGCCGTGTATAAAAGGCCTCCCTGCCGCCGCCTCAATTGCTTACGGCCATACCACTCTGAACACGCCCGATCTCGTCCGATCTCGGAAGCTAAGCAGGGTCGGGCCTGGTTAGTACTTGGATGGGAGACCGCCTGGGAATACCAGGTGCTGTAAGCTTTTTCATCTTTCTAGGCAGCAGAGGGCGCTGCTCCCTCTCCGGGGGAGACAGGGGGCCTCCAACAACAGTGCTGGCCAGCGGCAGTGCAGTCACTTTTGCAGAGGAAGTACAAGGACGACATCACGTCCCGTGTGCCAGCAACAGCTGGCTTTCCCTCGGGGAGGCTGCAAACTTATCACAGCATGCATTTGTGTCCCTGCCGTCGCTGAACAGCGCAAATGTAGGGGAGAGAAAAGACTGCGGCCTTGCTCCCGGTGAGCACAACGGCTGAGGGCGTCAATGATAATAGAGGGCAGAGAAATAGGCCCATTTGGTGGCCGGTTTTCAAAGGTTCCCTGCAGTAGGCACAGGCTAAGCCGTGTATAAAAGGCCTCCCTGCCGCCGCCTCAATTGCTTACGGCCATACCACTCTGAACACGCCCGATCTCGTCCGATCTCGGAAGTTAAGCAGGGTCGGGCCTGGTTAGTACTTGGATGGGAGACCGCCTGGGAATACCAGGTGCTGTAAGCTTTTTCATCTTTCTAGGCAGCAGAGGGCGCTGCTCCCTCTCCGGGGGAGACAGGGGGCCTCCAACAACAGTGCTGGCCAGCGGCAGTGCAGTCACTTTTGCAGAGGAAGTACAAGGACGACATCACGTCCCGTGTGCCAGCAACAGCTGGCTTTCCCTCGGGGAGGCTGCAAACTTATCACAGCATGCATTTGTGTCCCTGCCGTCGCTGAACAGCGCAAATGTAGGGGAGAGAAAAGACTGCGGCCTTGCTCCCGGTGAGCACAACGGCTGAGGGCGTCAATGATAATAGAGGGCAGAGAAATAGGCCCATTTGGTGGCCGGTTTTCAAAGGTTCCCTGCAGTAGGCACAGGCTAAGCCGTGTATAAAAGGCCTCCCTGCCGCCGCCTCAATTGCTTACGGCCATACCACTCTGAACACGCCCGATCTCGTCCGATCTCGGAAGCTAAGCAGGGTCGGGCCTGGTTAGTACTTGGATGGGAGACCGCCTGGGAATACCAGGTGCTGTAAGCTTTTTCATCTTTCTAGGCAGCAGAGGGCGCTGCTCCCTCTCCGGGGGAGACAGGGGGCCTCCAACAACAGTGCTGGCCAGCGGCAGTGCAGTCACTTTTGCAGAGGAAGTACAAGGACGACATCACGTCCCGTGTGCCAGCAACAGCTGGCTTTCCCTCGGGGAGGCTGCAAACTTATCACAGCATGCATTTGTGTCCCTGCCGTCGCTGAACAGCGCAAATGTAGGGGAGAGAAAAGACTGCGGCCTTGCTCCCGGTGAGCACAACGGCTGAGGGCGTCAATGATAATAGAGGGCAGAGAAATAGGCCCATTTGGTGGCCGGTTTTCAAAGGTTCCCTGCAGTAGGCACAGGCTAAGCCGTGTATAAAAGGCCTCCCTGCCGCCGCCTCAATTGCTTACGGCCATACCACTCTGAACACGCCCGATCTCGTCCGATCTCGGAAGCTAAGCAGGGTCGGGCCTGGTTAGTACTTGGATGGGAGACCGCCTGGGAATACCAGGTGCTGTAAGCTTTTTCATCTTTCTAGGCAGCAGAGGGCGCTGCTCCCTCTCCGGGGGAGACAGGGGGCCTCCAACAACAGTGCTGGCCAGCGGCAGTGCAGTCACTTTTGCAGAGGAAGTACAAGGACGACATCACGTCCCGTGTGCCAGCAACAGCTGGCTTTCCCTCGGGGAGGCTGCAAACTTATCACAGCATGCATTTGTGTCCCTGCCGTCGCTGAACAGCGCAAATGTAGGGGAGAGAAAAGACTGCGGCCTTGCTCCCGGTGAGCACAACGGCTGAGGGCGTCAATGATAATAGAGGGCAGAGAAATAGGCCCATTTGGTGGCCGGTTTTCAAAGGTTCCCTGCAGTAGGCACAGGCTAAGCCGTGTATAAAAGGCCTCCCTGCCGCCGCCTCAATTGCTTACGGCCATACCACTCTGAACACGCCCGATCTCGTCCGATCTCGGAAGCTAAGCAGGGTCGGGCCTGGTTAGTACTTGGATGGGAGACCGCCTGGGAATACCAGGTGCTGTAAGCTTTTTCATCTTTCTAGGCAGCAGAGGGCGCTGCTCCCTCTCCGGGGGAGACAGGGGGCCTCCAACAACAGTGCTGGCCAGCGGCAGTGCAGTCACTTTTGCAGAGGAAGTACAAGGACGACATCACGTCCCGTGTGCCAGCAACAGCTGGCTTTCCCTCGGGGAGGCTGCAAACTTATCACAGCATGCATTTGTGTCCCTGCCGTCGCTGAACAGCGCAAATGTAGGGGAGAGAAAAGACTGCGGCCTTGCTCCCGGTGAGCACAACGGCTGAGGGCGTCAATGATAATAGAGGGCAGAGAAATAGGCCCATTTGGTGGCCGGTTTTCAAAGGTTCCCTGCAGTAGGCACAGGCTAAGCCGTGTATAAAAGGCCTCCCTGCCGCCGCCTCAATTGCTTACGGCCATACCACTCTGAACACGCCCGATCTCGTCCGATCTCGGAAGCTAAGCAGGGTCGGGCCTGGTTAGTACTTGGATGGGAGACCGCCTGGGAATACCAGGTGCTGTAAGCTTTTTCATCTTTCTAGGCAGCAGAGGGCGCTGCTCCCTCTCCGGGGGAGACAGGGGGCCTCCAACAACAGTGCTGGCCAGCGGCAGTGCAGTCACTTTTGCAGAGGAAGTACAAGGACGACATCACGTCCCGTGTGCCAGCAACAGCTGGCTTTCCCTCGGGGAGGCTGCAAACTTATCACAGCATGCATTTGTGTCCCTGCCGTCGCTGAAAACAGCGCAAATGTAGGGGAGAGAAAAGACTGCGGCCTTGCTCCCGGTGAGCACAACGGCTGAGGGCGTCAATGATAATAGAGGGCAGAGAAATAGGCCCATTTGGTGGCCGGTTTTCAAAGGGCCCTGCAGTAGGCACAGGCTAAGCCGTGTATAAAAGGCCTCCCTGCCGCCGCCTCAATTGCTTACGGCCATACCACTCTGAACACGCCCGATCTCGTCCGATCTCGGAAGCTGAGCAGGGTCGGGCCTGGTTAGTACTTGGATGGGAGACCGCCTGGGAATACCAGGTGCTGTAAGCTTTTTCATCTTTCTAGGCAGCAGAGGGCGCTGCTCCCTCTCCGGGGGAGACAGGGGGCCTCCAACAACAGTGCTGGCCAGCGGCAGTGCAGTCACTTTTGCAGAGGAAGTACAAGGACGACATCACGTCCCGTGTGCCAGCAACAGCTGGCTTTCCCTCGGGGAGGCTGCAAACTTATCACAGCATGCATTTGTGTCCCTGCCGTCGCTGAACAGCGCAAATGTAGGGGAGAGAAAAGACTGCGGCCTTGCTCCCGGTGAGCACAACGGCTGAGGGCGTCAATGATAATAGAGGGCAGAGAAATAGGCCCATTTGGTGGCCGGTTTTCAAAAGGCCCTGCAGTAGGCACAGGCTAAGCCGTGTATAAAAGGCCTCCCTGCCGCCGCCTCAATTGCTTACGGCCATACCACTCTGAACACGCCCGATCTCGTCCGATCTCGGAAGCTAAGCAGGGTCGGGCCTGGTTAGTACTTGGATGGGAGACCGCCTGGGAATACCAGGTGCTGTAAGCTTTTTCATCTTTCTAGGCAGCAGAGGGCGCTGCTCCCTCTCCGGGGGAGACAGGGGGCCTCCAACAACAGTGCTGGCCAGCGGCAGTGCAGTCACTTTTGCAGAGGAAGTACAAGGACGACATCACGTCCCGTGTGCCAGCAACAGCTGGCTTTCCCTCGGGGAGGCTGCAAACTTATCACAGCATGCATTTGTGTCCCTGCCGTCGCTGAACAGCGCAAATGTAGGGGAGAGAAAAGACTGCGGCCTTGCTCCCGGTGAGCACAACGGCTGAGGGCGTCAATGATAATAGAGGGCAGAGAAATAGGCCCATTTGGTGGCCGGTTTTCAAAGGTTCCCTGCAGTAGGCACAGGCTAAGCCGTGTATAAAAGGCCTCCCTGCCGCCGCCTCAATTGCTTACGGCCATACCACTCTGAACACGCCCGATCTCGTCCGATCTCGGAAGCTAAGCAGGGTCGGGCCTGGTTAGTACTTGGATGGGAGACCGCCTGGGAATACCAGGTGCTGTAAGCTTTTTCATCTTTCTAGGCAGCAGAGGGCGCTGCTCCCTCTCCGGGGGAGACAGGGGGCCTCCAACAACAGTGCTGGCCAGCGGCAGTGCAGTCACTTTTGCAGAGGAAGTACAAGGACGACATCACGTCCCGTGTGCCAGCAACAGCTGGCTTTCCCTCGGGGAGGCTGCAAACTTATCACAGCATGCATTTGTGTCCCTGCCGTCGCTGAACAGCGCAAATGTAGGGGAGAGAAAAGACTGCGGCCTTGCTCCCGGTGAGCACAACGGCTGAGGGCGTCAATGATAATAGAGGGCAGAGAAATAGGCCCATTTGGTGGCCGGTTTTCAAAGGTTCCCTGCAGTAGGCACAGGCTAAGCCGTGTATAAAAGGCCTCCCTGCCGCCGCCTCAATTGCTTACGGCCATACCACTCTGAACACGCCCGATCTCGTCCGATCTCGGAAGCTAAGCAGGGTCGGGCCTGGTTAGTACTTGGATGGGAGACCGCCTGGGAATACCAGGTGCTGTAAGCTTTTTCATCTTTCTAGGCAGCAGAGGGCGCTGCTCCCTCTCCGGGGGAGACAGGGGGCCTCCAACAACAGTGCTGGCCAGCGGCAGTGCAGTCACTTTTGCAGAGGAAGTACAAGGACGACATCACGTCCCGTGTGCCAGCAACAGCTGGCTTTCCCTCGGGGAGGCTGCAAACTTATCACAGCATGCATTTGTGTCCCTGCCGTCGCTGAACAGCGCAAATGTAGGGGAGAGAAAAGACTGCGGCCTTGCTCCCGGTGAGCACAACGGCTGAGGGCGTCAATGATAATAGAGGGCAGAGAAATAGGCCCATTTGGTGGCCGGTTTTCAAAGGTTCCCTGCAGTAGGCACAGGCTAAGCCGTGTATAAAAGGCCTCCCTGCCGCCGCCTCAATTGCTTACGGCCATACCACTCTGAACACGCCCGATCTCGTCCGATCTCGGAAGCTAAGCAGGGTCGGGCCTGGTTAGTACTTGGATGGGAGACCGCCTGGGAATACCAGGTGCTGTAAGCTTTTTCATCTTTCTAGGCAGCAGAGGGCGCTGCTCCCTCTCCGGGGGAGACAGGGGGCCTCCAACAACAGTGCTGGCCAGCGGCAGTGCAGTCACTTTTGCAGAGGAAGTACAAGGACGACATCACGTCCCGTGTGCCAGCAACAGCTGGCTTTCCCTCGGGGAGGCTGCAAACTTATCACAGCATGCATTTGTGTCCCTGCCGTCGCTGAACAGCGCAAATGTAGGGGAGAGAAAAGACTGCGGCCTTGCTCCCGGTGAGCACAACGGCTGAGGGCGTCAATGATAATAGAGGGCAGAGAAATAGGCCCATTTGGTGGCCGGTTTTCAAAGGTTCCCTGCAGTAGGCACAGGCTAAGCCGTGTATAAAAGGCCTCCCTGCCGCCGCCTCAATTGCTTACGGCCATACCACTCTGAACACGCCCGATCTCGTCCGATCTCGAAAGCTAAGCAGGGTCGGGCCTGGTTAGTACTTGGATGGGAGACCGCCTGGGAATACCAGGTGCTGTAAGCTTTTTCATCTTTCTAGGCAGCAGAGGGCGCTGCTCCCTCTCCGGGGGAGACAGGGGGCCTCCAACAACAGTGCTGGCCAGCGGCAGTGCAGTCACTTTTGCAGAGGAAGTACAAGGACGACATCACGTCCCGTGTGCCAGCAACAGCTGGCTTTCCCTCGGGGAGGCTGCAAACTTATCACAGCATGCATTTGTGTCCCTGCCGTCGCTGAACAGCGCAAATGTAGGGGAGAGAAAAGACTGCGGCCTTGCTCCCGGTGAGCACAACGGCTGAGGGCGTCAATGATAATAGAGGGCAGAGAAATAGGCCCATTTGGTGGCCGGTTTTCAAAGGTTCCCTGCAGTAGGCACAGGCTAAGCCGTGTATAAAAGGCCTCCCTGCCGCCGCCTCAATTGCTTACGGCCATACCACTCTGAACACGCCCGATCTCGTCCGATCTCGGAAGCTAAGCAGGGTCGGGCCTGGTTAGTACTTGGATGGGAGACCGCCTGGGAATACCAGGTGCTGTAAGCTTTTTCATCTTTCTAGGCAGCAGAGGGCGCTGCTCCCTCTCCGGGGGAGACAGGGGGCCTCCAACAACAGTGCTGGCCAGCGGCAGTGCAGTCACTTTTGCAGAGGAAGTACAAGGACGACATCACGTCCCGTGTGCCAGCAACAGCTGGCTTTCCCTCGGGGAGGCTGCAAACTTATCACAGCATGCATTTGTGTCCCTGCCGTCGCTGAACAGCGCAAATGTAGGGGAGAGAAAAGACTGCGGCCTTGCTCCCGGTGAGCACAACGGCTGAGGGCGTCAATGATAATAGAGGGCAGAGAAATAGGCCCATTTGGTGGCCGGTTTTCAAAGGTTCCCTGCAGTAGGCACAGGCTAAGCCGTGTATAAAAGGCCTCCCTGCCGCCGCCTCAATTGCTTACGGCCATACCACTCTGAACACGCCCGATCTCGTCCGATCTCGGAAGCTAAGCAGGGTCGGGCCTGGTTAGTACTTGGATGGGAGACCGCCTGGGAATACCAGGTGCTGTAAGCTTTTTCATCTTTCTAGGCAGCAGAGGGCGCTGCTCCCTCTCCGGGGGAGACAGGGGGCCTCCAACAACAGTGCTGGCCAGCGGCAGTGCAGTCACTTTTGCAGAGGAAGTACAAGGACGACATCACGTCCCGTGTGCCAGCAACAGCTGGCTTTCCCTCGGGGAGGCTGCAAACTTATCACAGCATGCATTTGTGTCCCTGCCGTCGCTGAACAGCGCAAATGTAGGGGAGAGAAAAGACTGCGGCCTTGCTCCCGGTGAGCACAACGGCTGAGGGCGTCAATGATAATAGAGGGCAGAGAAATAGGCCCATTTGGTGGCCGGTTTTCAAAGGTTCCCTGCAGTAGGCACAGGCTAAGCCGTGTATAAAAGGCCTCCCTGCCGCCGCCTCAATTGCTTACGGCCATACCACTCTGAACACGCCCGATCTCGTCCGATCTCGGAAGCTAAGCAGGGTCGGGCCTGGTTAGTACTTGGATGGGAGACCGCCTGGGAATACCAGGTGCTGTAAGCTTTTTCATCTTTCTAGGCAGCAGAGGGCGCTGCTCCCTCTCCGGGGGAGACAGGGGGCCTCCAACAACAGTGCTGGCCAGCGGCAGTGCAGTCACTTTTGCAGAGGAAGTACAAGGACGACATCACGTCCCGTGTGCCAGCAACAGCTGGCTTTCCCTCGGGGAGGCTGCAAACTTATCACAGCATGCATTTGTGTCCCTGCCGTCGCTGAACAGCGCAAATGTAGGGGAGAGAAAAGACTGCGGCCTTGCTCCCGGTGAGCACAACGGCTGAGGGCGTCAATGATAATAGAGGGCAGAGAAATAGGCCCATTTGGTGGCCGGTTTTCAAAGGTTCCCTGCAGTAGGCACAGGCTAAGCCGTGTATAAAAGGCCTCCCTGCCGCCGCCTCAATTGCTTACGGCCATACCACTCTGAACACGCCCGATCTCGTCCGATCTCGGAAGCTAAGCAGGGTCGGGCCTGGTTAGTACTTGGATGGGAGACCGCCTGGGAATACCAGGTGCTGTAAGCTTTTTCATCTTTCTAGGCAGCAGAGGGCGCTGCTCCCTCTCCGGGGGAGACAGGGGGCCTCCAACAACAGTGCTGGCCAGCGGCAGTGCAGTCACTTTTGCAGAGGAAGTACAAGGACGACATCACGTCCCGTGTGCCAGCAACAGCTGGCTTTCCCTCGGGGAGGCTGCAAACTTATCACAGCATGCATTTGTGTCCCTGCCGTCGCTGAACAGCGCAAATGTAGGGGAGAGAAAAGACTGCGGCCTTGCTCCCGGTGAGCACAACGGCTGAGGGCGTCAATGATAATAGAGGGCAGAGAAATAGGCCCATTTGGTGGCCGGTTTTCAAAGGTTCCCTGCAGTAGGCACAGGCTAAGCCGTGTATAAAAGGCCTCCCTGCCGCCGCCTCAATTGCTTACGGCCATACCACTCTGAACACGCCCGATCTCGTCCGATCTCGGAAGCTAAGCAGGGTCGGGCCTGGTTAGTACTTGGATGGGAGACCGCCTGGGAATACCAGGTGCTGTAAGCTTTTTCATCTTTCTAGGCAGCAGAGGGCGCTGCTCCCTCTCCGGGGGAGACAGGGGGCCTCCAACAACAGTGCTGGCCAGCGGCAGTGCAGTCACTTTTGCAGAGGAAGTACAAGGACGACATCACGTCCCGTGTGCCAGCAACAGCTGGCTTTCCCTCGGGGAGGCTGCAAACTTATCACAGCATGCATTTGTGTCCCTGCCGTCGCTGAACAGCGCAAATGTAGGGGAGAGAAAAGACTGCGGCCTTGCTCCCGGTGAGCACAACGGCTGAGGGCGTCAATGATAATAGAGGGCAGAGAAATAGGCCCATTTGGTGGCCGGTTTTCAAAGGTTCCCTGCAGTAGGCACAGGCTAAGCCGTGTATAAAAGGCCTCCCTGCCGCCGCCTCAATTGCTTACGGCCATACCACTCTGAACACGCCCGATCTCGTCCGATCTCGGAAGCTAAGCAGGGTCGGGCCTGGTTAGTACTTGGATGGGAGACCGCCTGGGAATACCAGGTGCTGTAAGCTTTTTCATCTTTCTAGGCAGCAGAGGGCGCTGCTCCCTCTCCGGGGGAGACAGGGGGCCTCCAACAACAGTGCTGGCCAGCGGCAGTGCAGTCACTTTTGCAGAGGAAGTACAAGGACGACATCACGTCCCGTGTGCCAGCAACAGCTGGCTTTCCCTCGGGGAGGCTGCAAACTTATCACAGCATGCATTTGTGTCCCTGCCGTCGCTGAACAGCGCAAATGTAGGGGAGAGAAAAGACTGCGGCCTTGCTCCCGGTGAGCACAACGGCTGAGGGCGTCAATGATAATAGAGGGCAGAGAAATAGGCCCATTTGGTGGCCGGTTTTCAAAGGTTCCCTGCAGTAGGCACAGGCTAAGCCGTGTATAAAAGGCCTCCCTGCCGCCGCCTCAATTGCTTACGGCCATACCACTCTGAACACGCCCGATCTCGTCCGATCTCGGAAGCTAAGCAGGGTCGGGCCTGGTTAGTACTTGGATGGGAGACCGCCTGGGAATACCAGGTGCTGTAAGCTTTTTCATCTTTCTAGGCAGCAGAGGGCGCTGCTCCCTCTCCGGGGGAGACAGGGGGCCTCCAACAACAGTGCTGGCCAGCGGCAGTGCAGTCACTTTTGCAGAGGAAGTACAAGGACGACATCACGTCCCGTGTGCCAGCAACAGCTGGCTTTCCCTCGGGGAGGCTGCAAACTTATCACAGCATGCATTTGTGTCCCTGCCGTCGCTGAACAGCGCAAATGTAGGGGAGAGAAAAGACTGCGGCCTTGCTCCCGGTGAGCACAACGGCTGAGGGCGTCAATGATAATAGAGGGCAGAGAAATAGGCCCATTTGGTGGCCGGTTTTCAAAGGTTCCCTGCAGTAGGCACAGGCTAAGCCGTGTATAAAAGGCCTCCCTGCCGCCGCCTCAATTGCTTACGGCCATACCACTCTGAACACGCCCGATCTCGTCCGATCTCGGAAGCTAAGCAGGGTCGGGCCTGGTTAGTACTTGGATGGGAGACCGCCTGGGAATACCAGGTGCTGTAAGCTTTTTCATCTTTCTAGGCAGCAGAGGGCGCTGCTCCCTCTCCGGGGGAGACAGGGGGCCTCCAACAACAGTGCTGGCCAGCGGCAGTGCAGTCACTTTTGCAGAGGAAGTACAAGGACGACATCACGTCCCGTGTGCCAGCAACAGCTGGCTTTCCCTCGGGGAGGCTGCAAACTTATCACAGCATGCATTTGTGTCCCTGCCGTCGCTGAACAGCGCAAATGTAGGGGAGAGAAAAGACTGCGGCCTTGCTCCCGGTGAGCACAACGGCTGAGGGCGTCAATGATAATAGAGGGCAGAGAAATAGGCCCATTTGGTGGCCGGTTTTCAAAGGTTCCCTGCAGTAGGCACAGGCTAAGCCGTGTATAAAAGGCCTCCCTGCCGCCGCCTCAATTGCTTACGGCCATACCACTCTGAACACGCCCGATCTCGTCCGATCTCGGAAGCTAAGCAGGGTCGGGCCTGGTTAGTACTTGGATGGGAGACCGCCTGGGAATACCAGGTGCTGTAAGCTTTTTCATCTTTCTAGGCAGCAGAGGGCGCTGCTCCCTCTCCGGGGGAGACAGGGGGCCTCCAACAACAGTGCTGGCCAGCGGCAGTGCAGTCACTTTTGCAGAGGAAGTACAAGGACGACATCACGTCCCGTGTGCCAGCAACAGCTGGCTTTCCCTCGGGGAGGCTGCAAACTTATCACAGCATGCATTTGTGTCCCTGCCGTCGCTGAACAGCGCAAATGTAGGGGAGAGAAAAGACTGCGGCCTTGCTCCCGGTGAGCACAACGGCTGAGGGCGTCAATGATAATAGAGGGCAGAGAAATAGGCCCATTTGGTGGCCGGTTTTCAAAGGTTCCCTGCAGTAGGCACAGGCTAAGCCGTGTATAAAAGGCCTCCCTGCCGCCGCCTCAATTGCTTACGGCCATACCACTCTGAACACGCCCGATCTCGTCCGATCTCGGAAGCTAAGCAGGGTCGGGCCTGGTTAGTACTTGGATGGGAGACCGCCTGGGAATACCAGGTGCTGTAAGCTTTTTCATCTTTCTAGGCAGCAGAGGGCGCTGCTCCCTCTCCGGGGGAGACAGGGGGCCTCCAACAACAGTGCTGGCCAGCGGCAGTGCAGTCACTTTTGCAGAGGAAGTACAAGGACGACATCACGTCCCGTGTGCCAGCAACAGCTGGCTTTCCCTCGGGGAGGCTGCAAACTTATCACAGCATGCATTTGTGTCCCTGCCGTCGCTGAACAGCGCAAATGTAGGGGAGAGAAAAGACTGCGGCCTTGCTCCCGGTGAGCACAACGGCTGAGGGCGTCAATGATAATAGAGGGCAGAGAAATAGGCCCATTTGGTGGCCGGTTTTCAAAGGTTCCCTGCAGTAGGCACAGGCTAAGCCGTGTATAAAAGGCCTCCCTGCCGCCGCCTCAATTGCTTACGGCCATACCACTCTGAACACGCCCGATCTCGTCCGATCTCGGAAGCTAAGCAGGGTCGGGCCTGGTTAGTACTTGGATGGGAGACCGCCTGGGAATACCAGGTGCTGTAAGCTTTTTCATCTTTCTAGGCAGCAGAGGGCGCTGCTCCCTCTCCGGGGGAGACAGGGGGCCTCCAACAACAGTGCTGGCCAGCGGCAGTGCAGTCACTTTTGCAGAGGAAGTACAAGGACGACATCACGTCCCGTGTGCCAGCAACAGCTGGCTTTCCCTCGGGGAGGCTGCAAACTTATCACAGCATGCATTTGTGTCCCTGCCGTCGCTGAACAGCGCAAATGTAGGGGAGAGAAAAGACTGCGGCCTTGCTCCCGGTGAGCACAACGGCTGAGGGCGTCAATGATAATAGAGGGCAGAGAAATAGGCCCATTTGGTGGCCGGTTTTCAAAGGGCCCTGCAGTAGGCACAGGCTAAGCCGTGTATAAAAGGCCTCCCTGCCGCCGCCGCCTCAATTGCTTACGGCCATACCACTCTGAACACGCCCGATCTCGTCCGATCTCGGAAGCTAAGCAGGGTCGGGCCTGGTTAGTACTTGGATGGGAGACCGCCTGGGAATACCAGGTGCTGTAAGCTTTTTCATCTTTCTAGGCAGCAGAGGGCGCTGCTCCCTCTCCGGGGGAGACAGGGGGCCTCCAACAACAGTGCTGGCCAGCGGCAGTGCAGTCACTTTTGCAGAGGAAGTACAAGGACGACATCACGTCCCGTGTGCCAGCAACAGCTGGCTTTCCCTCGGGGAGGCTGCAAACTTATCACAGCATGCATTTGTGTCCCTGCCGTCGCTGAACAGCGCAAATGTAGGGGAGAGAAAAGACTGCGGCCTTGCTCCCGGTGAGCACAACGGCTGAGGGCGTCAATGATAATAGAGGGCAGAGAAATAGGCCCATTTGGTGGCCGGTTTTCAAAGGGCCCTGCAGTAGGCACAGGCTAAGCCGTGTATAAAAGGCCTCCCTGCCGCCGCCGCCTCAATTGCTTACGGCCATACCACTCTGAACACGCCCGATCTCGTCCGATCTCGGAAGCTAAGCAGGGTCGGGCCTGGTTAGTACTTGGATGGGAGACCGCCTGGGAATACCAGGTGCTGTAAGCTTTTTCATCTTTCTAGGCAGCAGAGGGCGCTGCTCCCTCTCCGGGGGAGACAGGGGGCCTCCAACAACAGTGCTGGCCAGCGGCAGTGCAGTCACTTTTGCAGAGGAAGTACAAGGACGACATCACGTCCCGTGTGCCAGCAACAGCTGGCTTTCCCTCGGGGAGGCTGCAAACTTATCACAGCATGCATTTGTGTCCCTGCCGTCGCTGAACAGCGCAAATGTAGGGGAGAGAAAAGACTGCGGCCTTGCTCCCGGTGAGCACAACGGCTGAGGGCGTCAATGATAATAGAGGGCAGAGAAATAGGCCCATTTGGTGGCCGGTTTTCAAAGGGCCCTGCAGTAGGCACAGGCTAAGCCGTGTATAAAAGGCCTCCCTGCCGCCGCCTCATTTGCTTACGGCCATACCACTCTGAACACGCCCGATCTCGTCCGATCTCGGAAGCTAAGCAGGGTCGGGCCTGGTTAGTACTTGGATGGGAGACCGCCTGGGAATACCAGGTGCTGTAAGCTTTTTCATCTTTCTAGGCAGCAGAGGGCGCTGCTCCCTCTCCGGGGGAGACAGGGGGCCTCCAACAACAGTGCTGGCCAGCGGCAGTGCAGTCACTTTTGCAGAGGAAGTACAAGGACGACATCACGTCCCGTGTGCCAGCAACAGCTGGCTTTCCCTCGGGGAGGCTGCAAACTTATCACAGCATGCATTTGTGTCCCTGCCGTCGCTGAACAGCGCAAATGTAGGGGAGAGAAAAGACTGCGGCCTTGCTCCCGGTGAGCACAACGGCTGAGGGCGTCAATGATAATAGAGGGCAGAGAAATAGGCCCATTTGGTGGCCGGTTTTCAAAGGGCCCTGCAGTAGGCACAGGCTAAGCCGTGTATAAAAGGCCTCCCTGCCGCCGCCGCCTCAATTGCTTACGGCCATACCACTCTGAACACGCCCGATCTCGTCCGATCTCGGAAGCTAAGCAGGGTCGGGCCTGGTTAGTACTTGGATGGGAGACCGCCTGGGAATACCAGGTGCTGTAAGCTTTTTCATCTTTCTAGGCAGCAGAGGGCGCTGCTCCCTCTCCGGGGGAGACAGGGGGCCTCCAACAACAGTGCTGGCCAGCGGCAGTGCAGTCACTTTTGCAGAGGAAGTACAAGGACGACATCACGTCCCGTGTGCCAGCAACAGCTGGCTTTCCCTCGGGGAGGCTGCAAACTTATCACAGCATGCATTTGTGTCCCTGCCGTCGCTGAACAGCGCAAATGTAGGGGAGAGAAAAGACTGCGGCCTTGCTCCCGGTGAGCACAACGGCTGAGGGCGTCAATGATAATAGAGGGCAGAGAAATAGGCCCATTTGGTGGCCGGTTTTCAAAGGGCCCTGCAGTAGGCACAGGCTAAGCCGTGTATAAAAGGCCTCCCTGCCGCCGCCTCATTTGCTTACGGCCATACCACTCTGAACACGCCCGATCTCGTCCGATCTCGGAAGCTAAGCAGGGTCGGGCCTGGTTAGTACTTGGATGGGAGACCGCCTGGGAATACCAGGTGCTGTAAGCTTTTTCATCTTTCTAGGCAGCAGAGGGCGCTGCTCCCTCTCCGGGGGAGACAGGGGGCCTCCAACAACAGTGCTGGCCAGCGGCAGTGCAGTCACTTTTGCAGAGGAAGTACAAGGACGACATCACGTCCCGTGTGCCAGCAACAGCTGGCTTTCCCTCGGGGAGGCTGCAAACTTATCACAGCATGCATTTGTGTCCCTGCCGTCGCTGAACAGCGCAAATGTAGGGGAGAGAAAAGACTGCGGCCTTGCTCCCGGTGAGCACAACGGCTGAGGGCGTCAATGATAATAGAGGGCAGAGAAATAGGCCCATTTGGTGGCCGGTTTTCAAAGGGCCCTGCAATAGGCACAGGCTAAGCCGTGTATAAAAGGCCTCCCTGCCGCCGCCTCAATTGCTTACGGCCATACCACTCTGAACACGCCCGATCTCGTCCGATCTCGGAAGCTAAGCAGGGTCGGGCCTGGTTAGTACTTGGATGGGAGACCGCCTGGGAATACCAGGTGCTGTAAGCTTTTTCATCTTTCTAGGCAGCAGAGGGCGCTGCTCCCTCTCCGGGGGAGACAGGGGGCCTCCAACAACAGTGCTGGCCAGCGGCAGTGCAGTCACTTTTGCAGAGGAAGTACAAGGACGACATCACGTCCCGTGTGCCAGCAACAGCTGGCTTTCCCTCGGGGAGGCTGCAAACTTATCACAGCATGCATTTGTGTCCCTGCCGTCGCTGAACAGCGCAAATGTAGGGGAGAGAAAAGACTGCGGCCTTGCTCCCGGTGAGCACAACGGCTGAGGGCGTCAATGATAATAGAGGGCAGAGAAATAGGCCCATTTGGTGGCCGGTTTTCAAAGGGCCCTGCAGTAGGCACAGGCTAAGCCGTGTATAAAAGGCCTCCCTGCCGCCGCCGCCTCAATTGCTTACGGCCATACCACTCTGAACACGCCCGATCTCGTCCGATCTCGGAAGCTAAGCAGGGTCGGGCCTGGTTAGTACTTGGATGGGAGACCGCCTGGGAATACCAGGTGCTGTAAGCTTTTTCATCTTTCTAGGCAGCAGAGGGCGCTGCTCCCTCTCCGGGGGAGACAGGGGGCCTCCAACAACAGTGCTGGCCAGCGGCAGTGCAGTCACTTTTGCAGAGGAAGTACAAGGACGACATCACGTCCCGTGTGCCAGCAACAGCTGGCTTTCCCTCGGGGAGGCTGCAAACTTATCACAGCATGCATTTGTGTCCCTGCCGTCGCTGAACAGCGCAAATGTAGGGGAGAGAAAAGACTGCGGCCTTGCTCCCGGTGAGCACAACGGCTGAGGGCGTCAATGATAATAGAGGGCAGAGAAATAGGCCCATTTGGTGGCCGGTTTTCAAAGGGCCCTGCAGTAGGCACAGGCTAAGCCGTGTATAAAAGGCCTCCCTGCCGCCGCCGCCTCAATTGCTTACGGCCATACCACTCTGAACACGCCCGATCTCGTCCGATCTCGGAAGCTAAGCAGGGTCGGGCCTGGTTAGTACTTGGATGGGAGACCGCCTGGGAATACCAGGTGCTGTAAGCTTTTTCATCTTTCTAGGCAGCAGAGGGCGCTGCTCCCTCTCCGGGGGAGACAGGGGGCCTCCAACAACAGTGCTGGCCAGCGGCAGTGCAGTCACTTTTGCAGAGGAAGTACAAGGACGACATCACGTCCCGTGTGCCAGCAACAGCTGGCTTTCCCTCGGGGAGGCTGCAAACTTATCACAGCATGCATTTGTGTCCCTGCCGTCGCTGAACAGCGCAAATGTAGGGGAGAGAAAAGACTGCGGCCTTGCTCCCGGTGAGCACAACGGCTGAGGGCGTCAATGATAATAGAGGGCAGAGAAATAGGCCCATTTGGTGGCCGGTTTTCAAAGGGCCCTGCAGTAGGCACAGGCTAAGCCGTGTATAAAAGGCCTCCCTGCCGCCGCCTCAATTGCTTACGGCCATACCACTCTGAACACGCCCGATCTCGTCCGATCTCGGAAGCTGAGCAGGGTCGGGCCTGGTTAGTACTTGGATGGGAGACCGCCTGGGAATACCAGATGCTGTAAGCTTTTTCATCTTTCTAGGCAGCAGAGGGCGCTGCTCCCTCTCCGGGGGAGACAGGGGGCCTCCAACAACAGTGCTGGCCAGCGGCAGTGCAGTCACTTTTGCAGAGGAAGTACAAGGACGACATCACGTCCCGTGTGCCAGCAACAGCTGGCTTTCCCTCGGGGAGGCTGCAAACTTATCACAGCATGCATTTGTGTCCCTGCCGTCGCTGAACAGCGCAAATGTAGGGGAGAGAAAAGACTGCGGCCTTGCTCCCGGTGAGCACAACGGCTGAGGGCGTCAATGATAATAGAGGGCAGAGAAATAGGCCCATTTGGTGGCCGGTTTTCAAAAGGCCCTGCAGTAGGCACAGGCTAAGCCGTGTATAAAAGGCCTCCCTGCCGCCGCCTCAATTGCTTACGGCCATACCACTCTGAACACGCCCGATCTCGTCCGATCTCGGAAGCTAAGCAGGGTCGGGCCTGGTTAGTACTTGGATGGGAGACCGCCTGGGAATACCAGGTGCTGTAAGCTTTTTCATCTTTCTAGGCAGCAGAGGGCGCTGCTCCCTCTCCGGGGGAGACAGGGGGCCTCCAACAACAGTGCTGGCCAGCGGCAGTGCAGTCACTTTTGCAGAGGAAGTACAAGGACGACATCACGTCCCGTGTGCCAGCAACAGCTGGCTTTCCCTCGGGGAGGCTGCAAACTTATCACAGCATGCATTTGTGTCCCTGCCGTCGCTGAACAGCGCAAATGTAGGGGAGAGAAAAGACTGCGGCCTTGCTCCCGGTGAGCACAACGGCTGAGGGCGTCAATGATAATAGAGGGCAGAGAAATAGGCCCATTTGGTGGCCGGTTTTCAAAAGGCCCTGCAGTAGGCACAGGCTAAGCCGTGTATAAAAGGCCTCCCTGCCGCCGCCTCAATTGCTTACGGCCATACCACTCTGAACACGCCCGATCTCGTCCGATCTCGGAAGCTAAGCAGGGTCGGGCCTGGTTAGTACTTGGATGGGAGACCGCCTGGGAATACCAGGTGCTGTAAGCTTTTTCATCTTTCTAGGCAGCAGAGGGCGCTGCTCCCTCTCCGGGGGAGACAGGGGGCCTCCAACAACAGTGCTGGCCAGCGGCAGTGCAGTCACTTTTGCAGAGGAAGTACAAGGACGACATCACGTCCCGTGTGCCAGCAACAGCTGGCTTTCCCTCGGGGAGGCTGCAAACTTATCACAGCATGCATTTGTGTCCCTGCCGTCGCTGAACAGCGCAAATGTAGGGGAGAGAAAAGACTGCGGCCTTGCTCCCGGTGAGCACAACGGCTGAGGGCGTCAATGATAATAGAGGGCAGAGAAATAGGCCCATTTGGTGGCCGGTTTTCAAAGGTTCCCTGCAGTAGGCACAGGCTAAGCCGTGTATAAAAGGCCTCCCTGCCGCCGCCTCAATTGCTTACGGCCATACCACTCTGAACACGCCCGATCTCGTCCGATCTCGGAAGCTAAGCAGGGTCGGGCCTGGTTAGTACTTGGATGGGAGACCGCCTGGGAATACCAGGTGCTGTAAGCTTTTTCATCTTTCTAGGCAGCAGAGGGCGCTGCTCCCTCTCCGGGGGAGACAGGGGGCCTCCAACAACAGTGCTGGCCAGCGGCAGTGCAGTCACTTTTGCAGAGGAAGTACAAGGACGACATCACGTCCCGTGTGCCAGCAACAGCTGGCTTTCCCTCGGGGAGGCTGCAAACTTATCACAGCATGCATTTGTGTCCCTGCCGTCGCTGAACAGCGCAAATGTAGGGGAGAGAAAAGACTGCGGCCTTGCTCCCGGTGAGCACAACGGCTGAGGGCGTCAATGATAATAGAGGGCAGAGAAATAGGCCCATTTGGTGGCCGGTTTTCAAAGGTTCCCTGCAGTAGGCACAGGCTAAGCCGTGTATAAAAGGCCTCCCTGCCGCCGCCTCAATTGCTTACGGCCATACCACTCTGAACACGCCCGATCTCGTCCGATCTCGGAAGCTAAGCAGGGTCGGGCCTGGTTAGTACTTGGATGGGAGACCGCCTGGGAATACCAGGTGCTGTAAGCTTTTTCATCTTTCTAGGCAGCAGAGGGCGCTGCTCCCTCTCCGGGGGAGACAGGGGGCCTCCAACAACAGTGCTGGCCAGCGGCAGTGCAGTCACTTTTGCAGAGGAAGTACAAGGACGACATCACGTCCCGTGTGCCAGCAACAGCTGGCTTTCCCTCGGGGAGGCTGCAAACTTATCACAGCATGCATTTGTGTCCCTGCCGTCGCTGAACAGCGCAAATGTAGGGGAGAGAAAAGACTGCGGCCTTGCTCCCGGTGAGCACAACGGCTGAGGGCGTCAATGATAATAGAGGGCAGAGAAATAGGCCCATTTGGTGGCCGGTTTTCAAAGGGCCCTGCAGTAGGCACAGGCTAAGCCGTGTATAAAAGGCCTCCCTGCCGCCGCCTCAATTGCTTACGGCCATACCACTCTGAACACGCCCGATCTCGTCCGATCTCGGAAGCTAAGCAGGGTCGGGCCTGGTTAGTACTTGGATGGGAGACCGCCTGGGAATACCAGGTGCTGTAAGCTTTTTCATCTTTCTAGGCAGCAGAGGGCGCTGCTCCCTCTCCGGGGGAGACAGGGGGCCTCCAACAACAGTGCTGGCCAGCGGCAGTGCAGTCACTTTTGCAGAGGAAGTACAAGGACGACATCACGTCCCGTGTGCCAGCAACAGCTGGCTTTCCCTCGGGGAGGCTGCAAACTTATCACAGCATGCATTTGTGTCCCTGCCGTCGCTGAACAGCGCAAATGTAGGGGAGAGAAAAGACTGCGGCCTTGCTCCCGGTGAGCACAACGGCTGAGGGCGTCAATGATAATAGAGGGCAGAGAAATAGGCCCATTTGGTGGCCGGTTTTCAAAGGTTCCCTGCAGTAGGCACAGGCTAAGCCGTGTATAAAAGGCCTCCCTGCCGCCGCCTCAATTGCTTACGGCCATACCACTCTGAACACGCCCGATCTCGTCCGATCTCGGAAGCTAAGCAGGGTCGGGCCTGGTTAGTACTTGGATGGGAGACCGCCTGGGAATACCAGGTGCTGTAAGCTTTTTCATCTTTCTAGGCAGCAGAGGGCGCTGCTCCCTCTCCGGGGGAGACAGGGGGCCTCCAACAACAGTGCTGGCCAGCGGCAGTGCAGTCACTTTTGCAGAGGAAGTACAAGGACGACATCACGTCCCGTGTGCCAGCAACAGCTGGCTTTCCCTCGGGGAGGCTGCAAACTTATCACAGCATGCATTTGTGTCCCTGCCGTCGCTGAACAGCGCAAATGTAGGGGAGAGAAAAGACTGCGGCCTTGCTCCCGGTGAGCACAACGGCTGAGGGCGTCAATGATAATAGAGGGCAGAGAAATAGGCCCATTTGGTGGCCGGTTTTCAAAGGTTCCCTGCAGTAGGCACAGGCTAAGCCGTGTATAAAAGGCCTCCCTGCCGCCGCCTCAATTGCTTACGGCCATACCACTCTGAACACGCCCGATCTCGTCCGATCTCGGAAGCTAAGCAGGGTCGGGCCTGGTTAGTACTTGGATGGGAGACCGCCTGGGAATACCAGGTGCTGTAAGCTTTTTCATCTTTCTAGGCAGCAGAGGGCGCTGCTCCCTCTCCGGGGGAGACAGGGGGCCTCCAACAACAGTGCTGGCCAGCGGCAGTGCAGTCACTTTTGCAGAGGAAGTACAAGGACGACATCACGTCCCGTGTGCCAGCAACAGCTGGCTTTCCCTCGGGGAGGCTGCAAACTTATCACAGCATGCATTTGTGTCCCTGCCGTCGCTGAACAGCGCAAATGTAGGGGAGAGAAAAGACTGCGGCCTTGCTCCCGGTGAGCACAACGGCTGAGGGCGTCAATGATAATAGAGGGCAGAGAAATAGGCCCATTTGGTGGCCGGTTTTCAAAGGTTCCCTGCAGTAGGCACAGGCTAAGCCGTGTATAAAAGGCCTCCCTGCCGCCGCCTCAATTGCTTACGGCCATACCACTCTGAACACGCCCGATCTCGTCCGATCTCGGAAGCTAAGCAGGGTCGGGCCTGGTTAGTACTTGGATGGGAGACCGCCTGGGAATACCAGGTGCTGTAAGCTTTTTCATCTTTCTAGGCAGCAGAGGGCGCTGCTCCCTCTCCGGGGGAGACAGGGGGCCTCCAACAACAGTGCTGGCCAGCGGCAGTGCAGTCACTTTTGCAGAGGAAGTACAAGGACGACATCACGTCCCGTGTGCCAGCAACAGCTGGCTTTCCCTCGGGGAGGCTGCAAACTTATCACAGCATGCATTTGTGTCCCTGCCGTCGCTGAACAGCGCAAATGTAGGGGAGAGAAAAGACTGCGGCCTTGCTCCCGGTGAGCACAACGGCTGAGGGCGTCAATGATAATAGAGGGCAGAGAAATAGGCCCATTTGGTGGCCGGTTTTCAAAGGTTCCCTGCAGTAGGCACAGGCTAAGCCGTGTATAAAAGGCCTCCCTGCCGCCGCCTCAATTGCTTACGGCCATACCACTCTGAACACGCCCGATCTCGTCCGATCTCGGAAGCTAAGCAGGGTCGGGCCTGGTTAGTACTTGGATGGGAGACCGCCTGGGAATACCAGGTGCTGTAAGCTTTTTCATCTTTCTAGGCAGCAGAGGGCGCTGCTCCCTCTCCGGGGGAGACAGGGGGCCTCCAACAACAGTGCTGGCCAGCGGCAGTGCAGTCACTTTTGCAGAGGAAGTACAAGGACGACATCACGTCCCGTGTGCCAGCAACAGCTGGCTTTCCCTCGGGGAGGCTGCAAACTTATCACAGCATGCATTTGTGTCCCTGCCGTCGCTGAACAGCGCAAATGTAGGGGAGAGAAAAGACTGCGGCCTTGCTCCCGGTGAGCACAACGGCTGAGGGCGTCAATGATAATAGAGGGCAGAGAAATAGGCCCATTTGGTGGCCGGTTTTCAAAGGTTCCCTGCAGTAGGCACAGGCTAAGCCGTGTATAAAAGGCCTCCCTGCCGCCGCCTCAATTGCTTACGGCCATACCACTCTGAACACGCCCGATCTCGTCCGATCTCGGAAGCTAAGCAGGGTCGGGCCTGGTTAGTACTTGGATGGGAGACCGCCTGGGAATACCAGGTGCTGTAAGCTTTTTCATCTTTCTAGGCAGCAGAGGGCGCTGCTCCCTCTCCGGGGGAGACAGGGGGCCTCCAACAACAGTGCTGGCCAGCGGCAGTGCAGTCACTTTTGCAGAGGAAGTACAAGGACGACATCACGTCCCGTGTGCCAGCAACAGCTGGCTTTCCCTCGGGGAGGCTGCAAACTTATCACAGCATGCATTTGTGTCCCTGCCGTCGCTGAACAGCGCAAATGTAGGGGAGAGAAAAGACTGCGGCCTTGCTCCCGGTGAGCACAACGGCTGAGGGCGTCAATGATAATAGAGGGCAGAGAAATAGGCCCATTTGGTGGCCGGTTTTCAAAGGTTCCCTGCAGTAGGCACAGGCTAAGCCGTGTATAAAAGGCCTCCCTGCCGCCGCCTCAATTGCTTACGGCCATACCACTCTGAACACGCCCGATCTCGTCCGATCTCGGAAGCTAAGCAGGGTCGGGCCTGGTTAGTACTTGGATGGGAGACCGCCTGGGAATACCAGGTGCTGTAAGCTTTTTCATCTTTCTAGGCAGCAGAGGGCGCTGCTCCCTCTCCGGGGGAGACAGGGGGCCTCCAACAACAGTGCTGGCCAGCGGCAGTGCAGTCACTTTTGCAGAGGAAGTACAAGGACGACATCACGTCCCGTGTGCCAGCAACAGCTGGCTTTCCCTCGGGGAGGCTGCAAACTTATCACAGCATGCATTTGTGTCCCTGCCGTCGCTGAACAGCGCAAATGTAGGGGAGAGAAAAGACTGCGGCCTTGCTCCCGGTGAGCACAACGGCTGAGGGCGTCAATGATAATAGAGGGCAGAGAAATAGGCCCATTTGGTGGCCGGTTTTCAAAGGTTCCCTGCAGTAGGCACAGGCTAAGCCGTGTATAAAAGGCCTCCCTGCCGCCGCCTCAATTGCTTACGGCCATACCACTCTGAACACGCCCGATCTCGTCCGATCTCGGAAGCTAAGCAGGGTCGGGCCTGGTTAGTACTTGGATGGGAGACCGCCTGGGAATACCAGGTGCTGTAAGCTTTTTCATCTTTCTAGGCAGCAGAGGGCGCTGCTCCCTCTCCGGGGGAGACAGGGGGCCTCCAACAACAGTGCTGGCCAGCGGCAGTGCAGTCACTTTTGCAGAGGAAGTACAAGGACGACATCACGTCCCGTGTGCCAGCAACAGCTGGCTTTCCCTCGGGGAGGCTGCAAACTTATCACAGCATGCATTTGTGTCCCTGCCGTCGCTGAACAGCGCAAATGTAGGGGAGAGAAAAGACTGCGGCCTTGCTCCCGGTGAGCACAACGGCTGAGGGCGTCAATGATAATAGAGGGCAGAGAAATAGGCCCATTTGGTGGCCGGTTTTCAAAGGTTCCCTGCAGTAGGCACAGGCTAAGCCGTGTATAAAAGGCCTCCCTGCCGCCGCCTCAATTGCTTACGGCCATACCACTCTGAACACGCCCGATCTCGTCCGATCTCGGAAGCTAAGCAGGGTCGGGCCTGGTTAGTACTTGGATGGGAGACCGCCTGGGAATACCAGGTGCTGTAAGCTTTTTCATCTTTCTAGGCAGCAGAGGGCGCTGCTCCCTCTCCGGGGGAGACAGGGGGCCTCCAACAACAGTGCTGGCCAGCGGCAGTGCAGTCACTTTTGCAGAGGAAGTACAAGGACGACATCACGTCCCGTGTGCCAGCAACAGCTGGCTTTCCCTCGGGGAGGCTGCAAACTTATCACAGCATGCATTTGTGTCCCTGCCGTCGCTGAACAGCGCAAATGTAGGGGAGAGAAAAGACTGCGGCCTTGCTCCCGGTGAGCACAACGGCTGAGGGCGTCAATGATAATAGAGGGCAGAGAAATAGGCCCATTTGGTGGCCGGTTTTCAAAGGTTCCCTGCAGTAGGCACAGGCTAAGCCGTGTATAAAAGGCCTCCCTGCCGCCGCCTCAATTGCTTACGGCCATACCACTCTGAACACGCCCGATCTCGTCCGATCTCGGAAGCTAAGCAGGGTCGGGCCTGGTTAGTACTTGGATGGGAGACCGCCTGGGAATACCAGGTGCTGTAAGCTTTTTCATCTTTCTAGGCAGCAGAGGGCGCTGCTCCCTCTCCGGGGGAGACAGGGGGCCTCCAACA
Source organism: Centroberyx gerrardi (assembly GCF_048128805.1). NCBI lineage: Eukaryota > Metazoa > Chordata > Actinopteri > Beryciformes > Berycidae > Centroberyx > Centroberyx gerrardi. Next base: position 23,931,430 of record NC_136006.1, on the reverse strand, counting down.
ACAGTGCTGGCCAGCGGCAGTGCAGTCACTTTTGCAGAGGAAGTACAAGGACGACATCACGTCCCGTGTGCCAGCAACAGCTGGCTTTCCCTCGGGGAGGCTGCAAACTTATCACAGCATGCATTTGTGTCCCTGCCGTCGCTGAACAGCGCAAATGTAGGGGAGAGAAAAGACTGCGGCCTTGCTCCCGGTGAGCACAACGGCTGAGGGCGTCAATGATAATAGAGGGCAGAGAAATAGGCCCATTTGGTGGCCGGTTTTCAAAGGTTCCCTGCAGTAGGCACAGGCTAAGCCGTGTATAAAAGGCCTCCCTGCCGCCGCCTCAATTGCTTACGGCCATACCACTCTGAACACGCCCGATCTCGTCCGATCTCGGAAGCTAAGCAGGGTCGGGCCTGGTTAGTACTTGGATGGGAGACCGCCTGGGAATACCAGGTGCTGTAAGCTTTTTCATCTTTCTAGGCAGCAGAGGGCGCTGCTCCCTCTCCGGGGGAGACAGGGGGCCTCCAACAACAGTGCTGGCCAGCGGCAGTGCAGTCACTTTTGCAGAGGAAGTACAAGGACGACATCACGTCCCGTGTGCCAGCAACAGCTGGCTTTCCCTCGGGGAGGCTGCAAACTTATCACAGCATGCATTTGTGTCCCTGCCGTCGCTGAACAGCGCAAATGTAGGGGAGAGAAAAGACTGCGGCCTTGCTCCCGGTGAGCACAACGGCTGAGGGCGTCAATGATAATAGAGGGCAGAGAAATAGGCCCATTTGGTGGCCGGTTTTCAAAGGTTCCCTGCAGTAGGCACAGGCTAAGCCGTGTATAAAAGGCCTCCCTGCCGCCGCCTCAATTGCTTACGGCCATACCACTCTGAACACGCCCGATCTCGTCCGATCTCGGAAGCTAAGCAGGGTCGGGCCTGGTTAGTACTTGGATGGGAGACCGCCTGGGAATACCAGGTGCTGTAAGCTTTTTCATCTTTCTAGGCAGCAGAGGGCGCTGCTCCCTCTCCGGGGGAGACAGGGGGCCTCCAACAACAGTGCTGGCCAGCGGCAGTGCAGTCACTTTTGCAGAGGAAGTACAAGGACGACATCACGTCCCGTGTGCCAGCAACAGCTGGCTTTCCCTCGGGGAGGCTGCAAACTTATCACAGCATGCATTTGTGTCCCTGCCGTCGCTGAACAGCGCAAATGTAGGGGAGAGAAAAGACTGCGGCCTTGCTCCCGGTGAGCACAACGGCTGAGGGCGTCAATGATAATAGAGGGCAGAGAAATAGGCCCATTTGGTGGCCGGTTTTCAAAGGTTCCCTGCAGTAGGCACAGGCTAAGCCGTGTATAAAAGGCCTCCCTGCCGCCGCCTCAATTGCTTACGGCCATACCACTCTGAACACGCCCGATCTCGTCCGATCTCGGAAGCTAAGCAGGGTCGGGCCTGGTTAGTACTTGGATGGGAGACCGCCTGGGAATACCAGGTGCTGTAAGCTTTTTCATCTTTCTAGGCAGCAGAGGGCGCTGCTCCCTCTCCGGGGGAGACAGGGGGCCTCCAACAACAGTGCTGGCCAGCGGCAGTGCAGTCACTTTTGCAGAGGAAGTACAAGGACGACATCACGTCCCGTGTGCCAGCAACAGCTGGCTTTCCCTCGGGGAGGCTGCAAACTTATCACAGCATGCATTTGTGTCCCTGCCGTCGCTGAACAGCGCAAATGTAGGGGAGAGAAAAGACTGCGGCCTTGCTCCCGGTGAGCACAACGGCTGAGGGCGTCAATGATAATAGAGGGCAGAGAAATAGGCCCATTTGGTGGCCGGTTTTCAAAGGTTCCCTGCAGTAGGCACAGGCTAAGCCGTGTATAAAAGGCCTCCCTGCCGCCGCCTCAATTGCTTACGGCCATACCACTCTGAACACGCCCGATCTCGTCCGATCTCGGAAGCTAAGCAGGGTCGGGCCTGGTTAGTACTTGGATGGGAGACCGCCTGGGAATACCAGGTGCTGTAAGCTTTTTCATCTTTCTAGGCAGCAGAGGGCGCTGCTCCCTCTCCGGGGGAGACAGGGGGCCTCCAACAACAGTGCTGGCCAGCGGCAGTGCAGTCACTTTTGCAGAGGAAGTACAAGGACGACATCACGTCCCGTGTGCCAGCAACAGCTGGCTTTCCCTCGGGGAGGCTGCAAACTTATCACAGCATGCATTTGTGTCCCTGCCGTCGCTGAACAGCGCAAATGTAGGGGAGAGAAAAGACTGCGGCCTTGCTCCCGGTGAGCACAACGGCTGAGGGCGTCAATGATAATAGAGGGCAGAGAAATAGGCCCATTTGGTGGCCGGTTTTCAAAGGTTCCCTGCAGTAGGCACAGGCTAAGCCGTGTATAAAAGGCCTCCCTGCCGCCGCCTCAATTGCTTACGGCCATACCACTCTGAACACGCCCGATCTCGTCCGATCTCGGAAGCTAAGCAGGGTCGGGCCTGGTTAGTACTTGGATGGGAGACCGCCTGGGAATACCAGGTGCTGTAAGCTTTTTCATCTTTCTAGGCAGCAGAGGGCGCTGCTCCCTCTCCGGGGGAGACAGGGGGCCTCCAACAACAGTGCTGGCCAGCGGCAGTGCAGTCACTTTTGCAGAGGAAGTACAAGGACGACATCACGTCCCGTGTGCCAGCAACAGCTGGCTTTCCCTCGGGGAGGCTGCAAACTTATCACAGCATGCATTTGTGTCCCTGCCGTCGCTGAACAGCGCAAATGTAGGGGAGAGAAAAGACTGCGGCCTTGCTCCCGGTGAGCACAACGGCTGAGGGCGTCAATGATAATAGAGGGCAGAGAAATAGGCCCATTTGGTGGCCGGTTTTCAAAGGTTCCCTGCAGTAGGCACAGGCTAAGCCGTGTATAAAAGGCCTCCCTGCCGCCGCCTCAATTGCTTACGGCCATACCACTCTGAACACGCCCGATCTCGTCCGATCTCGGAAGCTAAGCAGGGTCGGGCCTGGTTAGTACTTGGATGGGAGACCGCCTGGGAATACCAGGTGCTGTAAGCTTTTTCATCTTTCTAGGCAGCAGAGGGCGCTGCTCCCTCTCCGGGGGAGACAGGGGGCCTCCAACAACAGTGCTGGCCAGCGGCAGTGCAGTCACTTTTGCAGAGGAAGTACAAGGACGACATCACGTCCCGTGTGCCAGCAACAGCTGGCTTTCCCTCGGGGAGGCTGCAAACTTATCACAGCATGCATTTGTGTCCCTGCCGTCGCTGAACAGCGCAAATGTAGGGGAGAGAAAAGACTGCGGCCTTGCTCCCGGTGAGCACAACGGCTGAGGGCGTCAATGATAATAGAGGGCAGAGAAATAGGCCCATTTGGTGGCCGGTTTTCAAAGGTTCCCTGCAGTAGGCACAGGCTAAGCCGTGTATAAAAGGCCTCCCTGCCGCCGCCTCAATTGCTTACGGCCATACCACTCTGAACACGCCCGATCTCGTCCGATCTCGGAAGCTAAGCAGGGTCGGGCCTGGTTAGTACTTGGATGGGAGACCGCCTGGGAATACCAGGTGCTGTAAGCTTTTTCATCTTTCTAGGCAGCAGAGGGCGCTGCTCCCTCTCCGGGGGAGACAGGGGGCCTCCAACAACAGTGCTGGCCAGCGGCAGTGCAGTCACTTTTGCAGAGGAAGTACAAGGACGACATCACGTCCCGTGTGCCAGCAACAGCTGGCTTTCCCTCGGGGAGGCTGCAAACTTATCACAGCATGCATTTGTGTCCCTGCCGTCGCTGAACAGCGCAAATGTAGGGGAGAGAAAAGACTGCGGCCTTGCTCCCGGTGAGCACAACGGCTGAGGGCGTCAATGATAATAGAGGGCAGAGAAATAGGCCCATTTGGTGGCCGGTTTTCAAAGGTTCCCTGCAGTAGGCACAGGCTAAGCCGTGTATAAAAGGCCTCCCTGCCGCCGCCTCAATTGCTTACGGCCATACCACTCTGAACACGCCCGATCTCGTCCGATCTCGGAAGCTAAGCAGGGTCGGGCCTGGTTAGTACTTGGATGGGAGACCGCCTGGGAATACCAGGTGCTGTAAGCTTTTTCATCTTTCTAGGCAGCAGAGGGCGCTGCTCCCTCTCCGGGGGAGACAGGGGGCCTCCAACAACAGTGCTGGCCAGCGGCAGTGCAGTCACTTTTGCAGAGGAAGTACAAGGACGACATCACGTCCCGTGTGCCAGCAACAGCTGGCTTTCCCTCGGGGAGGCTGCAAACTTATCACAGCATGCATTTGTGTCCCTGCCGTCGCTGAACAGCGCAAATGTAGGGGAGAGAAAAGACTGCGGCCTTGCTCCCGGTGAGCACAACGGCTGAGGGCGTCAATGATAATAGAGGGCAGAGAAATAGGCCCATTTGGTGGCCGGTTTTCAAAGGTTCCCTGCAGTAGGCACAGGCTAAGCCGTGTATAAAAGGCCTCCCTGCCGCCGCCTCAATTGCTTACGGCCATACCACTCTGAACACGCCCGATCTCGTCCGATCTCGGAAGCTAAGCAGGGTCGGGCCTGGTTAGTACTTGGATGGGAGACCGCCTGGGAATACCAGGTGCTGTAAGCTTTTTCATCTTTCTAGGCAGCAGAGGGCGCTGCTCCCTCTCCGGGGGAGACAGGGGGCCTCCAACAACAGTGCTGGCCAGCGGCAGTGCAGTCACTTTTGCAGAGGAAGTACAAGGACGACATCACGTCCCGTGTGCCAGCAACAGCTGGCTTTCCCTCGGGGAGGCTGCAAACTTATCACAGCATGCATTTGTGTCCCTGCCGTCGCTGAACAGCGCAAATGTAGGGGAGAGAAAAGACTGCGGCCTTGCTCCCGGTGAGCACAACGGCTGAGGGCGTCAATGATAATAGAGGGCAGAGAAATAGGCCCATTTGGTGGCCGGTTTTCAAAGGTTCCCTGCAGTAGGCACAGGCTAAGCCGTGTATAAAAGGCCTCCCTGCCGCCGCCTCAATTGCTTACGGCCATACCACTCTGAACACGCCCGATCTCGTCCGATCTCGGAAGCTAAGCAGGGTCGGGCCTGGTTAGTACTTGGATGGGAGACCGCCTGGGAATACCAGGTGCTGTAAGCTTTTTCATCTTTCTAGGCAGCAGAGGGCGCTGCTCCCTCTCCGGGGGAGACAGGGGGCCTCCAACAACAGTGCTGGCCAGCGGCAGTGCAGTCACTTTTGCAGAGGAAGTACAAGGACGACATCACGTCCCGTGTGCCAGCAACAGCTGGCTTTCCCTCGGGGAGGCTGCAAACTTATCACAGCATGCATTTGTGTCCCTGCCGTCGCTGAACAGCGCAAATGTAGGGGAGAGAAAAGACTGCGGCCTTGCTCCCGGTGAGCACAACGGCTGAGGGCGTCAATGATAATAGAGGGCAGAGAAATAGGCCCATTTGGTGGCCGGTTTTCAAAGGGCCCTGCAGTAGGCACAGGCTAAGCCGTGTATAAAAGGCCTCCCTGCCGCCGCCGCCTCAATTGCTTACGGCCATACCACTCTGAACACGCCCGATCTCGTCCGATCTCGGAAGCTAAGCAGGGTCGGGCCTGGTTAGTACTTGGATGGGAGACCGCCTGGGAATACCAGGTGCTGTAAGCTTTTTCATCTTTCTAGGCAGCAGAGGGCGCTGCTCCCTCTCCGGGGGAGACAGGGGGCCTCCAACAACAGTGCTGGCCAGCGGCAGTGCAGTCACTTTTGCAGAGGAAGTACAAGGACGACATCACGTCCCGTGTGCCAGCAACAGCTGGCTTTCCCTCGGGGAGGCTGCAAACTTATCACAGCATGCATTTGTGTCCCTGCCGTCGCTGAACAGCGCAAATGTAGGGGAGAGAAAAGACTGCGGCCTTGCTCCCGGTGAGCACAACGGCTGAGGGCGTCAATGATAATAGAGGGCAGAGAAATAGGCCCATTTGGTGGCCGGTTTTCAAAGGGCCCTGCAGTAGGCACAGGCTAAGCCGTGTATAAAAGGCCTCCCTGCCGCCGCCGCCTCAATTGCTTACGGCCATACCACTCTGAACACGCCCGATCTCGTCCGATCTCGGAAGCTAAGCAGGGTCGGGCCTGGTTAGTACTTGGATGGGAGACCGCCTGGGAATACCAGGTGCTGTAAGCTTTTTCATCTTTCTAGGCAGCAGAGGGCGCTGCTCCCTCTCCGGGGGAGACAGGGGGCCTCCAACAACAGTGCTGGCCAGCGGCAGTGCAGTCACTTTTGCAGAGGAAGTACAAGGACGACATCACGTCCCGTGTGCCAGCAACAGCTGGCTTTCCCTCGGGGAGGCTGCAAACTTATCACAGCATGCATTTGTGTCCCTGCCGTCGCTGAACAGCGCAAATGTAGGGGAGAGAAAAGACTGCGGCCTTGCTCCCGGTGAGCACAACGGCTGAGGGCGTCAATGATAATAGAGGGCAGAGAAATAGGCCCATTTGGTGGCCGGTTTTCAAAGGGCCCTGCAGTAGGCACAGGCTAAGCCGTGTATAAAAGGCCTCCCTGCCGCCGCCTCATTTGCTTACGGCCATACCACTCTGAACACGCCCGATCTCGTCCGATCTCGGAAGCTAAGCAGGGTCGGGCCTGGTTAGTACTTGGATGGGAGACCGCCTGGGAATACCAGGTGCTGTAAGCTTTTTCATCTTTCTAGGCAGCAGAGGGCGCTGCTCCCTCTCCGGGGGAGACAGGGGGCCTCCAACAACAGTGCTGGCCAGCGGCAGTGCAGTCACTTTTGCAGAGGAAGTACAAGGACGACATCACGTCCCGTGTGCCAGCAACAGCTGGCTTTCCCTCGGGGAGGCTGCAAACTTATCACAGCATGCATTTGTGTCCCTGCCGTCGCTGAACAGCGCAAATGTAGGGGAGAGAAAAGACTGCGGCCTTGCTCCCGGTGAGCACAACGGCTGAGGGCGTCAATGATAATAGAGGGCAGAGAAATAGGCCCATTTGGTGGCCGGTTTTCAAAGGGCCCTGCAGTAGGCACAGGCTAAGCCGTGTATAAAAGGCCTCCCTGCCGCCGCCGCCTCAATTGCTTACGGCCATACCACTCTGAACACGCCCGATCTCGTCCGATCTCGGAAGCTAAGCAGGGTCGGGCCTGGTTAGTACTTGGATGGGAGACCGCCTGGGAATACCAGGTGCTGTAAGCTTTTTCATCTTTCTAGGCAGCAGAGGGCGCTGCTCCCTCTCCGGGGGAGACAGGGGGCCTCCAACAACAGTGCTGGCCAGCGGCAGTGCAGTCACTTTTGCAGAGGAAGTACAAGGACGACATCACGTCCCGTGTGCCAGCAACAGCTGGCTTTCCCTCGGGGAGGCTGCAAACTTATCACAGCATGCATTTGTGTCCCTGCCGTCGCTGAACAGCGCAAATGTAGGGGAGAGAAAAGACTGCGGCCTTGCTCCCGGTGAGCACAACGGCTGAGGGCGTCAATGATAATAGAGGGCAGAGAAATAGGCCCATTTGGTGGCCGGTTTTCAAAGGGCCCTGCAGTAGGCACAGGCTAAGCCGTGTATAAAAGGCCTCCCTGCCGCCGCCTCATTTGCTTACGGCCATACCACTCTGAACACGCCCGATCTCGTCCGATCTCGGAAGCTAAGCAGGGTCGGGCCTGGTTAGTACTTGGATGGGAGACCGCCTGGGAATACCAGGTGCTGTAAGCTTTTTCATCTTTCTAGGCAGCAGAGGGCGCTGCTCCCTCTCCGGGGGAGACAGGGGGCCTCCAACAACAGTGCTGGCCAGCGGCAGTGCAGTCACTTTTGCAGAGGAAGTACAAGGACGACATCACGTCCCGTGTGCCAGCAACAGCTGGCTTTCCCTCGGGGAGGCTGCAAACTTATCACAGCATGCATTTGTGTCCCTGCCGTCGCTGAACAGCGCAAATGTAGGGGAGAGAAAAGACTGCGGCCTTGCTCCCGGTGAGCACAACGGCTGAGGGCGTCAATGATAATAGAGGGCAGAGAAATAGGCCCATTTGGTGGCCGGTTTTCAAAGGGCCCTGCAATAGGCACAGGCTAAGCCGTGTATAAAAGGCCTCCCTGCCGCCGCCTCAATTGCTTACGGCCATACCACTCTGAACACGCCCGATCTCGTCCGATCTCGGAAGCTAAGCAGGGTCGGGCCTGGTTAGTACTTGGATGGGAGACCGCCTGGGAATACCAGGTGCTGTAAGCTTTTTCATCTTTCTAGGCAGCAGAGGGCGCTGCTCCCTCTCCGGGGGAGACAGGGGGCCTCCAACAACAGTGCTGGCCAGCGGCAGTGCAGTCACTTTTGCAGAGGAAGTACAAGGACGACATCACGTCCCGTGTGCCAGCAACAGCTGGCTTTCCCTCGGGGAGGCTGCAAACTTATCACAGCATGCATTTGTGTCCCTGCCGTCGCTGAACAGCGCAAATGTAGGGGAGAGAAAAGACTGCGGCCTTGCTCCCGGTGAGCACAACGGCTGAGGGCGTCAATGATAATAGAGGGCAGAGAAATAGGCCCATTTGGTGGCCGGTTTTCAAAGGGCCCTGCAGTAGGCACAGGCTAAGCCGTGTATAAAAGGCCTCCCTGCCGCCGCCGCCTCAATTGCTTACGGCCATACCACTCTGAACACGCCCGATCTCGTCCGATCTCGGAAGCTAAGCAGGGTCGGGCCTGGTTAGTACTTGGATGGGAGACCGCCTGGGAATACCAGGTGCTGTAAGCTTTTTCATCTTTCTAGGCAGCAGAGGGCGCTGCTCCCTCTCCGGGGGAGACAGGGGGCCTCCAACAACAGTGCTGGCCAGCGGCAGTGCAGTCACTTTTGCAGAGGAAGTACAAGGACGACATCACGTCCGTGTGCCAGCAACAGCTGGCTTTCCCTCGGGGAGGCTGCAAACTTATCACAGCATGCATTTGTGTCCCTGCCGTCGCTGAACAGCGCAAATGTAGGGGAGAGAAAAGACTGCGGCCTTGCTCCCGGTGAGCACAACGGCTGAGGGCGTCAATGATAATAGAGGGCAGAGAAATAGGCCCATTTGGTGGCCGGTTTTCCAAAGGGCCCTGCAGTAGGCACAGGCTAAGCCGTGTATAAAAGGCCTCCCTGCCGCCGCCGCTCAATTGCTTACGGCCATACCACTCTGAACACGCCCGATCTCGTCCGATCTCGGAAGCTAAGCAGGGTCGGGCCTGGTTAGTACTTGGATGGGAGGACCGCCTGGGAATACCAGGTGCTGTAAGCTTTTTCATCTTTCTAGGCAGCAGAGGGCGCTGCTCCCTCTCCGGGGAGACAGGGGGCCTCCAACAACAGTTGCTGGCCAGCGGCAGTGCAGTCACTTTTGCAGAGGAAGTACAAGGACGACATCACGTCCCGTGTGCCAGCAACAGCTGGCTTTCCCTCGGGAGGCTGCAAACTTATCACAGCATGCATTTGTGTCCCTGCCGTCGCTGAACAGCGCAAATGTAGGGGAGAGAAAAGACTGCGGCCTTGCTCCCGGTGAGCACAACGGCTGAGGGCGTCAATGATAATAGAGGGCAGAGAAATAGGCCCATTTGGTGGCCGGTTTTCAAAGGGCCCTGCAGTAGCACAGGCTAAGCCGTGTATAAAAGGCCTCCCTGCCGCCGCCTCAATTGCTTACGGCCATACCACTCTGAACACGCCCGATCTCGTCCGATCTCGGAAGCTGAGCAGGGTCGGGCCTGGTTAGTACTTGGATGGGAGACCGCCTGGGAATACCAGATGCTGTAAGCTTTTTCATCTTTCTAGGCAGCAGAGGGCGCTGCTCCCTCTCCGGGGGAGACAGGGGGCCTCCAACAACAGTGCTGGCCAGCGGCAGTTGCAGTCACTTTTGCAGAGGAAGTACAAGGACGACATCACGTCCCGTGTGCCAGCAACAGCTGGCTTTCCCTCGGGGAGGCGGCAGGCTGCAAACTTATCACAGCATGCATTTGTGTCCCTGCCGTCGCTGAACAGCGCAAATGTAGGGGAGAAGGGAAAAAAAGACTGCGGCCTTGCTCCCGGTGAGCACAACGGCTGAGGGCGTCAATGATAATAGAGGGCAGAGAAATAGGCCCATTTGGTGGCCGGTTTTTCAAAAGGCCCTGCAGTAGGCACAGGCAAGCCGTGTATAAAAGGCCTCCCTGCCGCCGCCTCAATTGCTTACGGCCATACCACTCTGAACACGCCCGATCTCGTCCGATCTCGGAAGCTAAGCAGGGTCGGGCCTGGTTAGTACTTGGATGGGAGACCGCCTGGGAATACCAGGTGCTGTAAGCTTTTTCATCTTTCTAGGCAGCAGAGGGCGCTTGCTCCCTCTCCGGGGGAGACAGGGGGCCTCAACAACAGTGCTGGCCAGCGGCAGTGCAGTCACTTTTGCAGAGGAAGTACAAGGACGACATCACGTCCCGTGTGCCAGCAACAGCTGGCTTTCCCTCGGGGAGGCTGCAAACTTATCACAGCATGCATTTGTGTCCCTGCCGTCGCTGAACAGCGCAAATGTAGGGGAGAGAAAAGACTGCGGCCTTGCTCCCGGTGAGCACAACGGCTTGAGGGCGTCAATGATAATAGAGGGCAGAGAAATAGGCCCATTTTGGTGGCCGGTTTTCAAAAGGCCCTGCAGTAGGCACAGGCTAAGCCGTGTATAAAAGGCCTCCCTGCCGCCGCCTCAATTGCTTACGGCCATACCACTCTGAACACGCCCGATCTCGTCCGATCTCGGAAGCTAAGCAGGGTCGGGCCTGGTTAGTACTTGGATGGGAGACCGCCTGGGAATACCAGGTGCTGTAAGCTTTTTCATCTTTCTAGGCAGCAGAGGGCGCTGCTCCCTCTCCGGGGGAGACAGGGGGCCTCCAACAACAGTGCTGGCCAGCGGCAGTGCAGTCACTTTTGCAGAGGAAGTACAAGGACGACATCACGTCCCGTGTGCCAGCAACAGCTGGCTTTCCCTCGGGGAGGCTGCAAACTTATCACAGCATGCATTTGTGTCCCTGCCGTCGCTGAACAGCGCAAATGTAGGGGAGAGAAAAGACTGCGGCCTTGCTCCCGGTGAGCACAACGGCTGAGGGCGTCAATGATAATAGAGGGCAGAGAAATAGGCCCATTTGGTGGCCGGTTTTCAAAGGTTCCCTGCAGTAGGCACAGGCTAAGCCCGTGTATAAAAGGCCTCCCTGCCGCCGCCTCAATTGCTTACGGCCATACCACTCTGAACACGCCCGGATCTCGTCCGATCTCGGAAGCTAAGCAGGGTCGGGCCTGGTTAGTACTTGGATGGGAGACCGCCTGGGAATACCAGTGCTGTAAGCTTTTTCATCTTTCTAGGCAAGCAGAGGGCGGCTGCTCCCTCTCCGGGGGAGACAGGGGGCCTCCAACAACAGTGCTGGCCAGCGGCAGTGCAGTCACTTTTGCAGAGGAAGTACAAGGACGACATCACGTCCGTGTGCCAGCAACAAGCTGGCTTTCCTCGGGGAGGCTGCAAACTTATCACAGCATGCATTTGTGTCCCCTGCCGTCGCTGAACAGCGCAAATGTAGGGGAGAGAAAGACTGCGGCCTTGCTCCCGGTGAGCACAACGGCTGAGGCGTCAATGATAATAGAGGGCAGAGAAATAGGCCCATTTGGTGGCCGGTTTTCAAAGGTTCCCTGCAGTAGGCACAGGCTAAGCCGTGTATAAAAGGCCTCCCTGCCGCCGCCTCAATTGCTTACGGCCATACCACTCTGAACACGCCCGATCTCGTCCGATCTCGGAAGCTAAGCAGGGTCGGGCCTGGTTAGTACTTGGATGGGAGACCGCCTGGGAATACCAGGTGGCTGTAAGCTTTTTCATCTTTCTAGGCAGCAGAGGGCGCTGCTCCCTCTCCGGGGGAGACAGGGGGCCTCCAACAACAGTGCTGGCCAGCGGCAGTGCAGTCACTTTTGCAGAGGAAGTACAAGGACGACATCACGTCCCGTGTGCCAGCAACAGCTGGCTTTCCCTCGGGGAGGCTGCAAACTTATCACAGCATGCATTTGTGTCCCTGCCGTCGCTGAACAGCGCAAATGTAGGGGAGAGAAAAGACTGCGGCCTTGCTCCCGGTGAGCACAACGGCTGAGGGCGTCATGATAATAGAGGGCAGAGAAATAGGCCCATTTGGTGGCCGGTTTTCAAAGGGCCCTGCAGTAGGCACAGGCTAAGCCGTGTATAAAAGGCCTCCCTGCCGCCGCCTCAATTGCTTACGGCCATACCACTCTGAACACGCCCGATCTCGTCCGATCTCGGAAGCTAAGCAGGGTCGGGCCTGGTTAGTACTTGGATGGGAGACCGCCTGGGAATACCAGGTGCTGTAAGCTTTTCATCTTTCTAGGCAGCAGAGGGCGCTGCTCCCTCTCCGGGGGAGACAGGGGGCCTCCAACAACAGTGCTGGCCAGCGGCAGTGCAGTCACTTTTGCAGAGGAAGTACAAGGACGACATCACGTCCCGTGTGCCAGCAACAGCTGGCTTTCCCTCGGGGAGGCTGCAAACTTAACACAGCATGCATTTGTGTCCCTGCCGTCGCTGAACAGCGCAAATGTAGGGGAGAGAAAAGACTGCGGCCTTGCTCCCGGTGAGCACAACGGCTGAGGGCGTCAATGATAATAGAGGGCAGAGAAATAGGCCCATTTGGTGGCCGGTTTTCAAAGGGCCCTGCAGTAGGCACAGGCTAAGCCGTGTATAAAAGGCCTCCCTGCCGCCGCCTCAATTGCTTACGGCCATACCACTCTGAACACGCCCGATCTCGTCCGATCTCGGAAGCTAAGCAGGGTCGGGCCTGGTTAGTACTTGGATGGGAGACCGCCTGGGAATACCAGGTGCTGTAAGCTTTTTCATCTTTCTAGGCAGCAGAGGGCGCTGCTCCCTCTCCGGGGGAGACAGGGGGCCTCCAACAACAGTGCTGGCCAGCGGCAGTGCAGTCACTTTTGCAGAGGAAGTACAAGGACGACATCACGTCCCGTGTGCCAGCAACAGCTGGCTTTCCCTCGGGGAGGCTGCAAACTTATCACAGCATGCATTTGTGTCCCTGCCGTCGCTGAACAGCGCAAATGTAGGGGAGAGAAAAGACTGCGGCCTTGCTCCCGGTGAGCACAACGGCTGAGGGCGTCAATGATAATAGAGGGCAGAGAAATAGGCCCATTTGGTGGCCGGTTTTCAAAGGGCCCTGCAGTAGGCACAGGCTAAGCCGTGTATAAAAGGCCTCCCTGCCGCCGCCTCAATTGCTTACGGCCATACCACTCTGAACACGCCCGATCTCGTCCGATCTCGTCCGATCTCGGAAGCTAAGCAGGGTCGGGCCTGGTTAGTACTTGGATGGGAGACCGCCTGGGAATACCAGGTGCTGTAAGCTTTTTCATCTTTCTAGGCAGCAGAGGGCGCTGCTCCCTCTCCGGGGGAGACAGGGGGCCTCCAACAACAGTGCTGGCCAGCGGCAGTGCAGTCACTTTTGCAGAGGAAGTACAAGGACGACATCACGTCCCGTGTGCCAGCAACAGCTGGCTTTCCCTCGGGGAGGCTGCAAACTTATCACAGCATGCATTTGTGTCCCTGCCGTCGCTGAACAGCGCAAATGTAGGGGAGAGAAAAGACTGCGGCCTTGCTCCCGGTGAGCACAACGGCTGAGGGCGTCAATGATAATAGAGGGCAGAGAAATAGGCCCATTTGGTGGCCGGTTTTCAAAGGGCCCTGCAGTAGGCACAGGCTAAGCCGTGTATAAAAGGCCTCCCTGCCGCCGCCTCAATTGCTTACGGCCATACCACTCTGAACACGCCCGATCTCGTCCGATCTCGGAAGCTAAGCAGGGTCGGGCCTGGTTAGTACTTGGATGGGAGACCGCCTGGGAATACCAGGTGCTGTAAGCTTTTTCATCTTTCTAGGCAGCAGAGGGCGCTGCTCCCTCTCCGGGGGAGACAGGGGGCCTCCAACAACAGTGCTGGCCAGCGGCAGTGCAGTCACTTTTGCAGAGGAAGTACAAGGACGACATCACGTCCCGTGTGCCAGCAACAGCTGGCTTTCCCTCGGGGAGGCTGCAAACTTATCACAGCATGCATTTGTGTCCCTGCCGTCGCTGAACAGCGCAAATGTAGGGGAGAGAAAAGACTGC